>NC_056743.1:777113991-777313524 GCF_019279795.1 Protopterus annectens | reverse complement strand
CCCAGACTGTAAATGTAGCCGACTCCAAATTCAGCTCCAGATAAGTGACAAGTGGAGTCCCTCAGGGTACAGTCCTGGGACCACTCTTGTTTGGCATCTACTTCTCTGAAGTACAGGCCAACACTAACGGACTCTGGCTAACAAAGTTCGCAGATGACTGCAAACTGGGAGCCATTATTGAATCCCCAAATGATGTGGATATTCTACAAAAGGTCCTTACAGAAACAGATGCTTGGTGCCAGAACTATGGCCTCAAGCTTAATGCCAAGAAATGTATAGTTATCCCCTTTGGGAAAAAACATGTAACCATGAATTACCACATAGGTGGCAGTACACTAAACACCGAAAGTGTGATGAGAGACTTAGGGACACAGGTGGACAGTGGTCTCACCTTCGATAACCACATCACCACAACAGTCAGGAAATCCTTCTATGTGTCACACCTCATCACTAAGGGCTTTTCATCCAGAAAAAAGAAGGTCATTGTCCCACTGTACTCATCCCTCATTAGACCCATTATAGAGTACAATGCCTCATTTGGTATGTACCTCACAAGACATCTGCAGCAGCTGGAAAGACCGCAGAAATACCTCACTAAAAGAATCACAGGTCTAAAGCAGATGCCCTATGCTGACTGTCTAAAAAAACTCCAGCTATACTCTGTGGCATATTGTCTACTCAGAGGCTATCTCTGCTTAACATACAAGGCCATGTCAAACCCTGAGCTGCTGGACATGCTCCACTTGAATCCCAATCCATCAGAGCTACACATTCCAGGGATCTAAACCTTGTCATCACAATGAACAAAACATGCCAGAGGGATAGGTTCCTGACCCAGAGACTCCCCATACTCTGGAATAGACTGCCCATACATGTCAAGCAGTGTGCCTCCTTGGCCCTCTTCAAAAGGAACCTTGACGATTGGATGGGAGATAGGAAATTCACCCCAGGGATCACGTCAGTCACCCTGCTAGACAGGGGTCCAGGGAAGTAAATATTGTGGGAAGAAATATCCGGGGAATTGTTTGGCTAGTCTTGTATAGGCCCTAGGGCCAATAGCCTAGTACCAACCTATGGAATATCCCAAAACAACCGCAGTACCAAAGTGGTAACTGCCTACCTGATGGAGGGTATAAATAGCTGAGGGCTACTGACATGCCTCCAGCTTGGTAAGAAATTCACAACAAATGGTTTTGCAATCAAAACTTCCTTTGACATCCCCCATAGTAATCTTATAAATAACCAACACCACACAGGTAAAGAAGCACGTATTGCAAAACCACACAGCCAGTGACCACAAAACAGGCAGTAAGTAAAAGCAGTTTATTAACTCTGACGTCTCAGCACAAAATGCCTTCAAGGAGTATAATACCTCTATAAACACCTGCCTAATATATACTAAGCACATTTAACACATTATCAATTAACTAAAAAACAATTAAAGTAAAACACGCCATTTAAACTCCATATTCATTCCTTTTGGGTCCAAAGTATCAAATTTCAGTATGTATATAGCTTCTTTATATAGAAGTCTGTCGTTTACATTTTTCACTTCACCATAGCTGTTATCTATCATTCCTAAAACAGTTCCTTTTAATCCTATAGCCACACCTCTATGCACTTTACAAAAAATGTTCTGCCATTGAACTTTGTTCCTTCTTATTTTCTATATCTTGAATATATTCCAACAACCTTATTTTAAATGCTCTCTTAAATCATCCTATATAAAATTTATTACACAGACATTTGAGGGCATAAACAATGCCCTCAGTATCACATTTAAATTGACCCCTAACTCTAAATTTTAACCCGTTTATTTTATCAAAGCTAGATATTATATAGTTACATGCTTTATACTTACCACAAGGTTTAGTACCATAGTCCATTAATGTTGTATTTAAATTTATGGATGGCATAACAAATTTCCCTTTGACTAAGAAATCGCTTAAACTTCAAGTTTAAAAAAAACCTAAAATATTTAACCATATCTACAACCCTATCACTAAAACAGCTGTAAGTGATGACAAAGTATATATCTTGTTTATCTTTTATTTAATTTATATTTTTTAATTGTTTTTTAATTAATTTATTGTTTTAATTTTGCTTAGTATATATTAGGCAGGTGTTTATAGAGGTATTATACTCCTTGAAGGCATTTTGTGCCGATACGTCAGAGTTAATAAACTGTTTTTACTTACCGCCTGTTTTGTGGTCACTGGCTGTGTGGTTTTGTAATCTTATAAATAAAACTGTATAGAAATCTGCCAGTCTGTATTCAGCTGTCTTCATTACATTTACAATGATCATAAAGATTTAGATTTAATTAATGTGTATTTGAAAGTTATTAGCAAAAGCACTGACAGCCAGTTGGTAAAACAAAAAACTGTTCTATTACAATAGACTTAGCTTTAACAACAGTAAATACACATTTATTCAAATACACATGTTAAACCATTAAACTACAAGGATCATGGACTGAAATTCATAGTCAGATAGCAAAAGCAAAGTTCTAAATATTAGCTATGTGAAAGGTGAAGGGATTAAAATACATCTCCTTATGCATTAACTGCTTAGTACTGAATCACTATATGAAGCAAACTTCTGAATATCATTGCTGCACAATCAAACTGTCATCCTTTATGGGTCCCACCTTTAGATAGGTTCCCATTTAATATCTCCGCTGTATATATACACACACACACACACACACACACACACACACACACACACACACACACACACACACACACACATATATATATATATATGGGTCCACTTTGTAATCTCGAAATACTGAAATGTCGAATTTCAGTATTTTGAGACTAGAATGTTGAAACCTCAAAAACACGAAACTACAAAATTACGAACGATAAAAATATTGAAAACAGCAAAACACCAATAAATATCCAACCCTCCCTCCAAAACAACACATGAACAGTAAATAACTAAAAACGGAGCAAGCCCTCTGCACCCTCCATGTGGGGGGCTGTTCCCCCAACACCCCTGCTACTTATACATACCAACTCCAAGGTCAGGCTAATTTAAAAAAACAAAAGACAAACCTTCTCTTACTTGTCCTACACACACATTGTAGACAATCATATTTACACTCACTAATAACACACACGTACTGCACATGTACAAAAATCATTACATTCAGCACTCACACACACACACACACACACACACACACACACACACACACACACACACACACACACACACAGACACACACTCTCACCTAGCTACCCCAACCTGCTTCTACAACTCTCCACAACAATTAAACATTAACATATTTCTACCAAAACTCTTAAGAATTGAACACCTACCTAAATCTCAGTACATAAACAATCATCGGCCGCCATACCACACTACCCTTAAAGAGACAGAACATACTCAATTAACCACCACAGCAAACTTAACATGAATTTGAGAAACTGAAATTTGTCAAAGTACAGTTTTGAATAACTGCACTTTTGATATTCTAGTCTGGAAATACTGAAATTTGAGATTTCAGTATTTTGAGATTAGAAAGTGAACCTATGTGTATATATATATATATATATATATATATAAATAGATATATGTATGCATAATACATAGTTCTTCTACTTAACGACTCCTCTGTATCTCTCTCTCTCTCTATATATAAATATATATATATATATATATATATATATATATATATATATATATATATATATATATATATATATATATATATATATATATATATATATATATATATATATATATATATATATATATATATATATATATATATATAAAATATAATATATATATATATATATATATATATATATATATATGTGTGTGTGTGTGTGTGCATACAGAGTGAGGGGGAGATTAAGTAGGTGAAGCATTTTTAAAGTTGACATCTGTTTTGTCAACACACTTTGGTTGATAGAGCAGATGGTTGATGACTGCATAAGATTATTACATTACCAATGTTGAGAATATGCACTTTCCCCTAACATTGTGCAGTCTTAGATTGAGAATATATATATTTAGCAGGAGGTGGAGGGCATACCCTTACATGTGTGTTTTGGAGGGGGGGCATCTTCCCAGTAAAAATAAAATGTGATTTTATTTTTGAATGCTCTTTGGTAATTTATCAGTGCATATGCATCACCATTAGTTATTTTTTCCAATATTTTTTGTGTCAGAATTGACATTTGTGTGTTTCAACTTAAGCACACTCATATATATATATATATATATATATATATATATATATATATATATATATATATGTGTGTGTGTGTGTGTGTGTGTATATATATATATATATATATATATATAGATGTATAGATACACATACACGTGTGAATATATACATAGATGTGCATACATATATATTTAATTTATAATTCAGGTATAAATGTTGGATTTTATGTATGTGATATATATACATAATGAGTCTGTTAGACGTTCAAAGTATTAAAACTGCAAATGCCTGCTATATTGCTAAAAGTGTTCAAATTGCAAAGTTTCCAATGCACAAAAACGTGAATCACAACCCCTGCTAATTATATACACCAACTCCAAGATAGCACATACTGTGGGGAAAGGCTGTATATTTACGATCCTGACTGTACTGCGATCTTGAGCATATAAACAGCGGCAACAGTTCAAAAAGTTAATTTCTGAAGAGTGCAGCCTTTCATTCACATATAGTATGTGTCTATATCCATATACAAGTGTTTATGTATTTTTACATGTGATTCATTCAAAAATAACACAGAGACACACAATCATGCATATTCATGGAATCATATACAGCAGTTACAAACACAACTTGGTAATGTGAAACAATGGAAATGTCAGGCTTGACATCCATTGATCTGTTCAACTATTTTCTAATAAACTGCTTACTCCTTTTCAGCATTGTGGTTAGTATATCATGGTTATATATAACACTCAATCACCACCTGTGATGAAAAATTTAAACATGCATGTTAGTTGTGAACTGAATCTAAAGACCTCTACCTTCAGTACAATTAATCAACTATGTGACACATGACATGTTCAAAGCTGACACATTGCTTTAAAAAAGTGCTAATCTTCTGCATGAAAATGTATCTGAAATCATTTGAATCTACAGAACATCAGTAATAACATGTTTTTCTACAACAGGCAAAAGTTAGTACTGAAAAGATAATAGTACAATTGCAATGATTTCCCTGTGGTTAATATAAATCTGTATCATACCTTTCAACTGTCCAGATTTTCACAGAATGTCCAGATTTTTGACTCATATTTTTGGTCTATTCCTCATAAAGTCTGTGATTTCCTGGCAAATCACCTGTGATTGAAGTAATGAAATAACAACATAAATTTGAGTTTCAGACTTCATATCATTCAGGAAATGCACCGTAACACAAATCTTGTTAAGCAACTTTTGATCTTTATATGAGCAATATTTAAAAGCTGTCCTTATTTATGGGGCTTTGTCCCTCCATTATTTTTGGCTTTATCCAGATTTCTTGCATTAAGAGGTTGAGAGCAATGATCTTTATCCTTGTCTAACATGGACACAGCAGACCAATAACCAGGAACAGACAACACAAATAAAGATAAGCTGGTAAAACTATGTAGATAGTAAGCATACTGAAGGGAAAGGAATATAAAACTAAAGCTGGGTGACACAGTAAAGGTAGTTTTATCCTGGGAACAAAACAGATTTGTACTCTTGGATGTCTGCATTTATTTTGTGATAAGTGAATGTCTGATACAGGTCTGAGTTGCTTTTGTATGTTGATTTATAAAAGTGTCAGAGATGCTCATGGTTATTGGTAAGGGTGTTCTTGTGTTAGACATATATGCCCACCTCAATAGACATGAGAAACATTTTTATAATACATTTGTATTACCTGAGGGTCAGTAGAGGCAGCTGATTTTAGATGCATTGTTCTGCATTCTATTAGGCCATTTTCCAATGTCATATTTTAAATTTCAACATGTGATATGACAAATTCACAGCCTCCGGAACATGTCTTTAGGGGTCCACTTCTTAAATTCGAAATGCTGAAATTTTGTATTTCAGTATTTCAAGTCGAGAATGTCAAAAAACTGCATTTTCTCGAAACTTCGTTTTTCAAAGTGTTAGTATTTGTTGTGTGGTGTGTGTTATGTAGTGTGCTGTCCCTTTAATGCTTCATTTTTTCCAGGTTTTATGTGTCAGCTGATTTGTGTTTATTAACAGAGATTCAGTTAAGTTTGTATGTTATTAGGGTTTTGAATAAGATTTTGGTGTGATTTAGTTTTTGGGTAAGTTGTAGGAGTTGGTTAGGGTAGGTAGGTTAGAGTGCGTGCGTGTGTGTGTGTGTGTGTGTGTGTGTGTGTGTGTGTGTGTGTGTGTAAATGTTGAAAGTGGTGATTTTGTACATTTGTAGTGTGTCTGTATGTTATTCGTGTTGGTGCGACCTCGGAATTGGTATATATAAGTGGCAGGGGTGTGGGGGAGGGCTCAGCCCCCCTGCTTAAATATAAGATAGTGTTATGTAGGGGGAAATGTAAGGTAATGTTATGTAGGGGGAGGTTTGGATGTTTTGGGGGGGTTCGTTATTTTGGGTTTAGGTATTATGTGTTTTTGTGGGCATTCAATGTTCTTGACTCGAAATACTCAAATTTGAGATTTCAGTATTTTGAGTTTAAGAAGTGGACCTGTCTTTAGATACAGCTCACAACAAACAGCTATGTTTCAATTTTCCTTGCAGATGTTGAATAAGTAGTACATAAACTCATTGTATTATTTTTACAGTCTTGTAATAGATAAAGTAGGTTAGCAGAATTGGATGCATGACTTCCATGTTATCCTTTTTACAATGCTGTGCAAAAATGCACACTAACCCTCCTCATTGCCCATTGTTAAAGCTGTTTTTTCCTACCTTGCATGCTCCATGGATTATGCTTGTTTTTTTTAACGATGGAATGAAGCATATGTCTATACATGTAAAAAGAGAGAGAGAGAGAAAGAGACAGATGAACAGATATGGATATATACAGGTAAATGTTTGGTTGCAGGTTCATTTAGTCATGAAATGTCTTTGTTGCAAATTAAGATTGGGAGCTTTCATCTTATACAAATTAAGACTTCTTCAGAGTGATAGTCAGCCATTTCCAGGGACTATATATCTATCTAGATATATATATATATATATATATATATATATATATATATATATATATATAAATTACAACCAGCCAGCAATGAAACATTATCATAAATCGGGATGTTACTCAATTAAAGTGTTCAAATAGAAGTAACTAAAGGCAAATCACAAACTCTAAACACAGTATTAAACCCACAAGTGAGCAAAAAAAATATAATGATGAAATAATTAGGCAAATAATTAAACATATAACTAGGCATATGTATAGCATTTAACTACCATATGCATTGAACTGTATGTAAAACTACAGCAGCTCTTTGCTTAAGTACACATGAAAGGTACACTGTGTCATTAATCCTTGGAGCAGCTGTGGCATTAAGCCTAAGCTGCCAGGTAAGTTCTGTATACTCCAGTAAAGTATCAGTATCCCACTAAAGTTTGTTACAGTCATCCTGTCTATAATAAAAAAATAAAAACTTGTAGTTAAGGCAGTCAGTTGTTGTGTCTTTCAGCTTTTCCCGGTTAGGGGTCACCACAGCGGAACTCCGGTCCGCTAATGATTGGCAGTAGATTTTTACGTGCCGAGTTGCCGGCCCTGATGCACAACCTTCAGCAAAGGTACACCCATTCACACATGTCTCCACACAGAAGACGCTCTAGCTGAGAATCAAACAGGGCAACGTCTTACTGTGAGGCTACAATGCTACCGCAGCACTACCACCACAGTTGTAGTTAAGGCAGTCAGTGGAGTGTCTAAATAATGCATTGGTGATTTTCTTTTTCTTGATGTCATAAATATGTTCACAAATGCTATCTTTGAGCTTAATAATCGTTTTCCCAATATAAAAGACATTACAGGAACTGCAAGTCGCCAAGTAGACTATGTGGGAGGTATTACAGTTCCAACTTCCAGGGCAAGTGATAGTTCTGTCAGAATTTTTAATGGCAATGTAGGGACCTTCATAGATTCTCTAGCTGAGAATCAAACAGGGCAACGTCTTACTGTGAGGCTACAATGCTACCGCAGCACTACCACCACAGTTGTAGTTAAGGCAGTCAGTGGAGTGTCTAAATAATGCATTGGTGATTTTCTTTTTCTTGATGTCATAAATATGTTCACAAATGCTATCTTTGAGCTTAATAATCGTTTTCCCAATATAAAAGACATTACAGGAACTGCAAGTCGCCAAGTAGACTATGTGGGAGGTATTACAGTTCCAACTTCCAGGGCAAGTGATAGTTCTGTCAGAATTTTTAATGGCAATGTAGGGACCTTCATAGATTAACCTACACATCTTACAGTTCCCACATTTCCTCATTGTACTATAACCCACCATTGATTCCCTGCCACTGGAAGCTAAATCCAATAAGGTCTTAATATTTTTCTCTTTTGAAAACACAATCAATGGAACAGTTCCTAGATTCTCTTTGATCTCTTCAGGAAAAGCAATGTCGAAATTTGGCCTCACTATATTAATATAGTGAAAAACATCCTTACTAAATGGGACAGAGAAAATGGGGGTGAACAAATCAAACACATCATTGTCAGTTCTAACAACAGAGGTTTCACCTAATTTAACTGCTGTACTTGATTTTATTTTCAAAACAGGTGAAATCCAACTGTGTTGTCGGCCCACCAATTCACTGAAATATCTCTTAACTTAAAGTGATATCCAACAAAACACTCCCACCAGGAAATAACTGTGCCAGACGTAACAAAATAATGCAGCAAAAGAACCAACTTCCGCACAGAAACATGGCAGACTTAAAATAAACGTATTTAACAAATCAATAAAACATATAACACATGTAAAAAGGTTAGCGCCTTCACACCCAAAGGTGCTTCTTCAGACCTACAAACAGGAAAACAGACAACTTATATAATAAAACCAATTACATATCAACCATGTGACAATTGGGGAGAGATGGGCGAAGGCTGCCAGCCTAGTCAAATATAATTTGATATATAATTCTGGCATTTGTAAATAAATGTAAAATACAGGCATGTTTTCTTGAGTGTAAAAGAATACTGTGAAATGTGGAACTGCCAAATTATGTGACAACATTGCACTCTACTGGCCCAGTGAAGCATGTTGTGACCCTTTCATGTTAGAATCCAGCTCCAGTGAGTCTGGATGAAGGTTTCATGCCCATTGTTTTAAGGCTAAAGTTTATGACCAGAATTTACATGTGGATGGTGCTTTATTGCTCTGGTTTCTGCTGGAGTATATATGTGAAATGTCTTCTATTGTTGTAAGTTTCTGAGCAGGTGTTAGATTTCTAAATAATGCAGTTTGTGGCCTGAGAACTCAGACCAGGTGTCAAGATGATGGAATATGAATACTGGCAAAACCTAAGTGTCAAAATTATGTAATTTGGGAGTGCCTCAGCAGAGCTGTTGGTTAGTGTTTAAAAACTATTGTTCAGTGAGAGACTGAAAGTATTTTGATCTTGGACATCTAACCCAGCACTGCTTATGCTTTATGTATGTAAGTAGGATTATAGCACTGTGATTTCTCTTAGAAATAGTTAAACTTAGAAGAAAGTTAGACTAAGTATTTTCCTTGAAATCAGATCTTTCCTATGATATTGTTTTAAGTTTCTGTGTGATCTCTGAACTTGTGTAGCATTGTACTGTAGTAGTTTTGTCTTGTCTTTTAATTATTTATTATTAAATATTTTAAAACCTGTACCTGTGGCTGGTTTATGTAGACATAATTTAACCTCTAAAGTACATTACATATTTACAGATTTTACTGTCTAAGTCACCCCAAATTAAGCCTTGACTGTTAGTCATACTATCATTGGATAATAATATTGCACAATAATAATTGGACACCCTTTTGAGGGCCTTTTAGTAGCTGATAGTATTAGCTGGGTGGTGGCAGGAATTACTACCACATGGTCTGGGTAATAGGGACACAGCTGGAGAACCTGTGCCAGCCTTTTCCCAGGAGGGTCTGTGTGGTTGTATAACCTCTTCCCAAAGTGTGGGTGTGGTGTGCCAGCTACTTGGCAGGGACACGAAGCACTGGTTGGACAGAGAGGGTACTGGAGGTTTTAGCTTGCTCAGCTAGGCTGAGACCTGGACCCTATATCTGTGCCATTGGGGAGTCTTATTGGGGACCTGGTGAGCAAGAGAGCAACCAGCCCCAGACTGACTGTGATCTCTGTGTGCACTTAAGGGAAATTGTACTTTACTGTGTGTATTACTTATCCTTTCCTCTCTTATATTAGACGACCTCCCTGGTGTTAGTGGTGAGGATTGAGTCTCCTTGATTGTTGGGCTAGGGCACGGTCATCACAAATGGTGGCAGTGGTGGGATCCACATCACATATTGATTAGTTGGCAAACACTAATTGGCTTATAGTGGTGTGGGTAGAGTGAATTCCTGTAGCTTATGTACAGTGATCTCTAAAAGTGTTTTGTACTCTAAAACAGCCATGCAGTGTATACTCAGAGTTCAAATCACAATTGTTTTATTTCTTTTGTTAGCTTAGCGTTAGTCAGGGTGAGCATGCAGCATGTCAGCAGACGAGTATGGAAATTTGACAAAGAGCCAACTGGCGAAGATGTGCCAGGCTAGGGGACTGGTTTATGGAAAACTGACTAAGGCAGACCTGATTGCAGCCTTGGTTACAGCTGCATCAGAAAACAGCAGCCTGGAGGGCAATCAGACTGACATTGGAGATACAATATCCTCGGAGAATGGACAGTTCAACCTTTCTGCAGTGAACTTAAAAATCCAGCTGGAGCTAACAAGACTTGAGTTGGAGGCCAGGCATATGGAACTAGAAGCAGCTGAGAAAATGAGGAGTATACAAGCTAAGGAAAATGAACGGCAGAGGAGACATGAAAGGGAAATGCTGACTCTTCACCAGAGTCATGGAGGTAATGGGGAAGGGAGTAACTGGACCCCAGAAGCACAAAAGATCAGTAAATTTCTTCCACAATTTAAAGAGGGGGATAATTTTGATTGCTTCATTCATATGTTTGAGCGGGTATGTAAACAGTATGAAGTTGAACAAGGGCTCTGGGTATGGTTCCTGACCCCCTTACTCCATGGTAAAGCTGTAACTTCTTTAGCAAAAATGCATGACACTGACTGTTTTGATTATACTGCTGTAAAAAGACACTTGTTGGAATGTTTTAAGCTAACACCTGAAATGTATAGGAAAATGTTTCGTAGGCATAGACGCAAGGCAGATGAAAATGTATGTGAATATGTTGCTGAACTGAGCACTTATTTTCATAGCTGGGTGAGTGGATGTCAGGTCACCACTTTTGAAGGGCTGGCAGACTTTTTGGTAAGGGAACAAGCCCTTAGCACTTTGCCTGGGGACATGAGGATCTGGTTAGCTGATAGACAGTGTGCTACTTCAGAGGAGTTGGGGAAGAAGGGAGACCTATACCTAGCAAGCAGGGCAGCCCTGCACAGAAAAGGGACCCCCAGTACTGCTCATGGGACTAAAGGAACCCATGGTTGGCAGCACAGACTGCCCCAACAGAATCCACCAGTAGCAGGGGAAGCCACTAGTCCAGGTATATGTCCAGGAGCTAGGGTTAAATGTTTTGAATGCAACCAGTGGGGGCATGTGGCATACAGATGTCCACAGAGGCAAGGTGGGGAGCAAAAGGTGAAAGAGCCAGTAAGTGGGAAAAACAAAATGCCAACAGTGGGTTGTCTTGAGACAACAGGGGTATGGAACTACCATCCTGCAGATGTCCTGAGATGGAAGGATTTTGATGAGGCAGTATTATGTACTTATGCAGTTACATGCAGTGAGGCTAGAAGACAAGCATGTGGGTCTGGTAGCCTGGGGGAGACCCAGACAGACTGCATACTTGCAGCCAGAACTGCTGAGGTGGTTACTTCAGAGAGTGAGCTATGCTGTAGCAGTGAGACTGAATGTGAGCCACAGCTGCTTGTGGGTACTGATGTTCCCTTGGACAGGGGTAACTGCAAAGGTAGAGGTGAGAAGTAGTACCCAGGGTGACAGCGAGGCACCACTGTCAGAGGATGCCAGACGTCCTGTGAAAGGGGAGCTGGGAAGGGTTACAAGGAGGGAGTTGAGACAGGCTCAGCTCCCAGACCCTACATTGAAAAGCCTGAGGCAGGTAGCTTGGGAGGCACCTGATTCTCAAGGGAATGGGGAATCTGTATACTGGAACAAAAGGTTGCTGTACAGAGAGTGGACCCCTGAGCGAGGGCTAGAAGATGAGAGAGTGCAGCAGTTGGATAGTGCCTAGAGCTTATCATCTGGTGCTTCTAGCCATAGCCCATGATATTCCCTTTGCAGGTCATATGGGCATAAAACATACAAAGAGGTATATTATGCAAAACTTCTATTGGCCTGGAATTTCCAGAGATGTAACAGGGTACTGCAGGACCCGTGCGCAGTGTCAAAAGGTAGGCAAGATAGGTGCCTTTGTCTGTGATTGAGGAGCCATTTCAGAGGGTAGCTATGGATATTGTGGGTCCTCTGAGTACCCCAAGTTCCACAGGGAAAAAGTATATCCTAGTGATTGTAGATTATGTTACAAGATACCCTAAGGCAGTGGCTTTGTCCTCCATTGAGGCCGAGAAGGTGGCAAATGCTTTGCTAGAGATTTTCAGCTGGGTAGGTTTCCTAAAGGAAATACTGTCTGACAGAGGTACCAATTTTATGTCAGACCTGCTGGCTTGTCTGTGGAAGTCCTGTGGGGTGAAGCACATGAAGACCACCCCCTATCATCCCCAGACTAATGGTCTTGTTGAGAGGTTAAACTCTACAATTAAGTCCATGCTACAGGCATTTGCAGATCAGTTTAAGAGGGCGTGGGACAAATATTTGCCCCATCTGTTGTTTGCTTACAGAGGGGTTCCCCAGGAATCCACAGCTTTTTCACCCTTTGAGTTGCTGTATGGGCATAGGGTGAGGGGACCTCTAGATTTAATTCGAGATGAGTGGGAAGGTGAGTGTGAGTGTCACAAGGAGTCTGTTGTAGCATATGTCCTAAATCTCAGGACAAGGCTCGGGGAACTCATGGGCTTGGCCCAGGAGAACCTGGCAGAAGCCCAACAATGGAAAAAAGGTGTGGTATGACAGGAATGCTCGAGCTAGAGATTATGCTGTAGGGCAGCAGGTGATGGTTCTCATTCCTGTCAGACACAACAAGTTGCAGGCAGCTTGGGAGGGACCCTACAAGGTGGTAAGAAAGGTAAGTGATGTTAACTACATGGTGGAAGTGCTAGACAGATGGCAGGGGCACAAATTGTACCATATTAACATGATTAAACCTTACCATGATAGGAAAGCCCTTGTGCTGAGCATTTGAAGTGGATTGCAGGAGGAGTCTGAGAGAGATCTTGTGACTGATCTCCTCAGTGCGGCTCGGGCTGACACCTCGGTGGAAGGGGTAGCAGTGTCCCAGCAGCTATCTCCTACCCAGGTTCAAGAAATCCGAGCAGTGTTGCAGCAGTTTGGGGGCATTTTCACTAGGAAACCAGGGAGCACCCACCTGGTGCAGCACCAGGTGGATACAGGACCCCAAAGGCCTATCAGGCAGGCCCCTTATAGGGTGCATGAAAGAGTTAAACAGACTCTGAGGGAAAAGGTACAGGAACTGTTAGAACTAGGGTTGATTCAAGAGTCCAACAGTCCCTGGGCCTCACCAGTGGTGTTGGTGCCAAAGAAGGATGGCAGCACCAGGTTCTGTGTGGACTACAGGAAATTAAATAGTCACACAGAGTCGGATGCTTACCCCATGCCTAGGACAGATGAGGCCCTAGAGCAGCTGGGTGGGGCTAAGTATCTTACAACCATTGATCTTACCAAGGGTTACTGGCAGGTTCCTTTGACTCCCAGTGCTAGAGAGAAGTCAGCCTTTGTGACTCCTTTTGGCTTGTATGAGTTCACAAAGATGCCCTTTGGGATGAAGAATGCCCCAGCAACATTCCAGAGGCTGGTAGATCATATCTTAGCAGGAGCAGGAGGGTTTACCCTTGCTTACATGGATGATATTGCTATTTACAGCCATTCCTGGCAAGAGCACCTTCAGCATGTCAGGGAGGTGCTGGGCAGACTACAGAGGGCAGGGTTGACCATTAAGCCGAGCAAATGTCAGGTGGGTATGGCAGAGGTCTCCTACCTAGGACACAGAGCGGAGAGTGGTAAGATAAGGCCAGAATCTGCCAAAGTGGAAGCCATTCAGGCATGGCCTGCACCTGTTACCAAAAAGCAGGTGAGGGCATTCTTAGGGACAGAAGGGTACTACAGAAAGTTCCTTCCCAATTAACAAGCTTAAGGAAACTTTGGGAGGACCCCCTGTGTTAGCCAGTCCAGGCTACAGCAAAGAATTTGTTGTGCAGGTGGATGCTTCAAACTATGGGGTGGGGGCTGTACTTAGCCAAATTTCTTCAGAGGGAGAAGTGCATTCAGTAGTTTATCTCAGTCATAGGTTCCAACCCAGGGAGGAATGCTATGCAGCCGTAGAAAAGGAATGTCTAGCCATAGTGTGGGCACTACAAAAACTTCAACTTTATCTGTATGGATGATGACAGATCACAACCCTCTAATATAGTTAAACAGAGCCAGTCAGCAAAATGCCAAGCTGCTAAGATGGAGTCTGCGGTTGCAAGCATATGATATGTCAGTGCAGCACCGCAGAGGGAGTAGCAATGCCAATGCAGATGGGCTCTCAAGACAGGGAATGGGGTGAGGTACACCCCGATAGACCTGACACTCTCAAGCGATGTTTCTCAAGGGGCACTTGAAAAACTTGCCTGAGTTCGCCGGGGGGGGGGTGACGATTGGGGAGAGATGGGCGAAGGCTGCCAGCCTAGTCAAATAGAATTTGATATATAATTCTGGCATTTGTAAATAAATGTAAAATACAGGCATGTTTTCTTGAGTGTAAAAGAGTACTGTGAAAAGTGGAACTGCCAAAATATGTGACAACATTGCACTCTACTGGCCCAGTGAAGCATGTTGTGACCCTTTCATGTTAGAATTCAGCTCCAGTGAGTCTGGATTAAGGTTTCATGCCCATTGTTTTAAGGCTGAAGTTTATGACCAGAATTTACATGTGGATGGTGCTTTATTGCTCTGGTTTCTGCTAGAGAATACATGTGAAATGTCTTTTATTGTTATAAGTTTCTGAGCAGGTGTTAGATTGCTAAATAATGCAGTTTGTGGCCTGAGAACTCAGACCAGGTGTCAAGATGATGGAATATGAATACTGGGAAAACCTAAGTGTGAAAATAATGTAATTTGGGAGGGCTTCAGCAGAGCTGTTGGTTAGTGTTTAAAAACTATTGTTCAATGAGAGATGGAAAGCATTTTGATCTTAGACATCTAAACCAGCATTGCTTATGCTTTATGTATGTAAGTAGGATTATAGCACTGTGATTTCTCTTAGGAATAGTTAAACTTAGAAGAAAGTTAAACTAAGTATTTTTCTTTGAAATCAGATATTTCCTACAATATTGTTTTAAGTTTCTGTGTGATCTCTGAACTTGTGTAGCATTGTACTGTAGTAGTTTTGTCTTGTGTTTTAATTATTTATTATTAAATATTTTAAAATCTTTACCTGTGGCTGGTTTATGTAGAGCTAATTTAACATCTAAAGTACATTACATATTTACATATTTTACTGTCTAAGTCACCCCAAATTAAGCCTTGACTGTTAGTCATACTACCATTGGATAATAATATTGCACAGTAATAATTGGACACCCTTTTAAGGGCCTTTTAGTAGCTGATATTAGCTGGGTGGTGGCAGGAATTACTGCCATATGGTCTGGGTAATAGGGGCACAACTGGAGAACCTCTGCCAGCCTTTTTCCAGGATGGTCTGTGTGGTTGTATAACCTCTTCTCAAAGTGTGGGTGTGTGGTGTGTCAACTACTTGGCAGGGACATGAAGCACTGGTTGGACAGAGAGGGTACTGGAGGTTTTAGCTTGCCCAGCTAGGCTGAGACCTGGACCCTATAGCTGTGCCAGTGGGGAGTCTTATTGGGGCCCTATTGAGCAAGGGAGCAACCAGCCCCAGACTGACTATGATCTCTGTGTGCACTTAAGGGAAATTGTAGTTTACTGTGTGTATTACTTATCCTTTCCTCTCTTCTATGAGACAACCTCCCTGGTGTTAGTGGTGAGGATTGAGGCTCCTTGATTGCTGGGCCAGGGCACGGTCAGCACAAACCAATAAAACTAAACTCCATTAAAACACATACCAGTGTTAAAGAGCCCTACTTCTATTAATGAGGAAGATCCCTGGGTTTTAAAACAGGTTTCAAAGGAACCTTCCCATTCAACCAGGGACGTTTATCTGCTTGCAAATTAATTATCCACCACAATTCCCTTCTGTATGTATGATTTCTTAAATCACTTCAACGGAAACCTTCCTTAAAAATTTCCACTACCATCTAAAACTGTGTGAAGGGCCACACTCTAATGTGTGTTTAGCTAAGGCACTTCTAGTGTCTCCCACCCAGGTGCTGTAGAGATGCTCCCTTATCCTTTTAAAAAGAGGGTGATTGATTTTACCTATATAAAAACTCTTGCATGCTATGCCAGAGGCAAGGTAAACTATATTCAATGTATGACGATCAGCTGAGAGTCTAAAGTCATATGCAATACCTGTGGAGGGGGTGAACAAATACACTAGATGCATCAACGTACAATTTACATCAGAAAACAGTATATGTATGGATTAATGAAATCTGCATTACTTGAGGGTTATTTGACTTAACTGCATGTAAATTGAAATATATAGCAGAAGTAGTTCTTTGCAGTATGATTGTAGCATAATTATGCATGGTTCAGAGACATGCAAAACTTGCATGGAAAAAAGGCCATTAGTAGCCCATTTGCATGTATAAATGAAATACGTTAACTGGGACCAAAAATGCACACAGTGCTGTTATACAGGCAATTACAGACACACATACTTTCAATTTATGTAGACCATAACAAAGACAACCAGTCTGTCTCTCTCTGTCACACACTCACACGCACACACATGCACACACGCACATGCATACACACACACACACACACATGCACATACACACACTGATATAGTCACAATCCTGCTCCAACACAAATTCATAGACATGCAGCATTAGTGTGATTACCTATTGCAACTTTAACAGGCCCACTGTTGCTATAGACACCACTTGGTATATGCCACAAAATACAATGTTCACTCCTCACTGCCCTTCTGTAAAATAGAGTATTAGAGCATGTTTTTGAATTGGAACACCATTCTGTTTTAAACATGGTGCAAGTTTTCAAAACAGACCATATAGCTAATTAACATTAGCCATGGCACTGGACTGGTACACTTGCATGCAGTATTAACTAGCGGACTACTGAAGGACTACTAAGTAGTACAGACTGTCATGTTAGTCTGATGATGTATATCTGTATGTGTATGCATACAGATATAACACTTGCATGGTTTTTGAAGTAGTAGCTAACTGTAAATGTGAAGTGCCCTGTCATAATTATTCATAATAATTGAGTTGTAATCTAGTAAACTACCGTGTAGTGAAAAATATAATGTATATGCTTTGCAGTTGTACCAGAATTGTACAGCACTTCATACTTTATAGCCTTCCTATTTTCATTCAAAAAAGTTAACATTGTGGCCATACCCTTTACAGTCTTGGACCATGCCACAAGCAGAAAATAACTGAGGTAGTAGTATACAATACATGCACAAGGTAAGCAACTGAAATACAAATATTTATAATTTAGACCAAATAATAAATTTTACAGGTATGATACGAATATATAAAAAGATTTAAACAAGAATTTTTAAAGTGCAGTATTGTAGTAGTTGGCACAATGTACACAATATTGTGAAACCGTAAGTAAAACTAGTAATTTAACATATTCGGATAACACAGTAATAAGACAACGACAGAGTAGAGATTTAGGAAGAGAACTTCAGAATGGAGAAAAGAAAATGGCACGACAATTTATAATTAATCTCAGTGTAGGTTCAAAGGAAGTGAAAAAAATCAAGGAAAGTACAGTTGTGTAAGATCATACTGCAACAGTAGATGTTATACTTCTCACTGCTGCAGTATTCTTCAATCCTTGGCTATCCCTGGCAGAACATCCCAACATCCTGCCAGCATACCAAAGCCTTTACACCTTCCAGGCACTGTAAGTCAAGATGTATGTCCTACTTCAAGGCATACAATACATATGTGATGTACGAGCACCTAATCCTCAGAACTGAAGTGCCTGCAAACAACCAGAGCAATCCCAGAGGTACAATAACCTGTACATTCAGGCAGGGAAGAAGGAGAAGAGATGAAAAGGATAAGAAAGACCCTTCAAACAGGAGGAAGGCAACAGAATGTAACACAGTGTAGGAGGGAGAAATGGAATATAGAAATAGTGAGAAGTAGGATATTTGCTATTATGGTAAGATCTGACACAACTGAGTTATGGCATTCCTTTTCACTGTTGCAGGATTCTTCACTCTTGGGAGAGTACAAAAGCTACTGATAAATATAGGAGGAAGACACAGAAGAGACCTCCAAAAAACATGAAGGATGGCCCTAGCAAATCCTGTCCTGGCCATAGAAATAACATTCAACTTGTAATGTTTGGTGAAAGTTGCACAGATGACCAAGTAGTTGCTTTCAAAATGGATCTGGTATCCAGACCCTTGAAAGAAGTACCAGAAGAGGTATAATAAGCGTGAACAGAATAAGAAAGCTGCTTGCCAAGAAAAGAATAGCAAAAAGAAATGTCCATAGAAATCCAGGAGGAGATGGCATGCTTAGACACCACCAAATCCAATTTCCTGGTATGTTTTGTCTTCTCTAGGTAATATCTGAGCTTTCCATGTAAATCCAAACTGCAAAGAACCCTCTTCCTAGGATTCTATGGAGAAGGGTAGAAAAACAAGATGAATGCACTGATTCAAAGACAAATAGTTAAGCATCGTAGACATAAAAGGAAGACTGGTATGAAAAGACATCCTTGTCCTTGCTAAAAATTAAAAAGGCTGGAACTGCCATGAGTGCTTGAAGTTCAGAGACCTTATAGGCAGAAGTAAAAAACATCAACAATACAGTCTTCCAAGTACAATTTTTGTGGGGAAGAAGAAACTGCAGGTTCAAAAGGGGACGGAGTCAGTTTCTAAAAGGAAAAAAAAATGAGGTCCCAAGAAGGAGGAACAGGCTTTTTTGGAGACCGAATATGAAGAATGCCTTTCAGAAATTGGTTGACTTAAAAACTAGAAGCCAGAGGTAGATTCAGAGGTAGAGAAACAGAAATGGTTGACAAACAATCTATAAGAGATGAATTTGTCAAGCTAGAGCTGACCAACTCACCCAAATAAGAAAGGACTGTAGGAATACCACAGAGAAAGGTTCCAGAACATGCTTGAGACATCAAATAGAAAATTTCTTCCATTTAGTGACAGAAAGGCTTAATAGTAGTGTTTTTTCTGGCCTCCTACAAAACCTGAAGCACTTCCTCAGAAAATTGGTGTCTAAAAGGAATCAAAACCATACCACCCAAAGTGTTAAATAAAGGGTGGGGCAAGTGTGGGTGAATAAGAAATCCCTTGTCTTGTGTGAGAAGATCCATCCTGGAAGGTAACTTGTGATTATTACCTCTTGCTAGATGAAAAAGAAGGGGAGACTGGTGCTGTATGGCCCAAAAGGGAGTCACCAGCAAGATTGTGGGTGTGTCCCACATGATCTTCTGCTGGAACCTTCGTATTAGAGTGCGATAGGCATATAGAAACATCCCTTTCAAAAACAGAGGACTTGGCACTCTTGAACAGAACTGGGGAATTTATCTTTTCAGAGGGGAGGCCAAAGATGTGTTTGAGGAGTACACACTGACATACACTTTCCAGAAACAATTCCCTGTGAAACATCCATTCATTTTCCTGTTTGGCATCAATTTTTATGCAGTAAAAGCGAGTACCAAAGGGTTCTGGCTGACTAAGTTTGCAGATGACTATAAGCTAGGAACAGTAATGGAACAACCAAATGACTTAGCAATCCTGCAGGAAGGTTTGTCTTAAATAAATGATGCCAAAATCATGAACTTAAACTAAATGTCAAAAATACATTACTGTATCCTTTGGGAAGTCATCTTCCCAAGGGAACTACCATATTGACAATACAACCCTCAGAGTTGACCAATTTGTTCAGGATTTGGGAACTTATGTTGACAGAGACCTAACATTTCACCAAAATGTGTCCATAGTTGTATGAAAGTCTCTCTAGAACTCACAGCTTATAAATAAAAGGATTGTGTCTAGATCACTGGATGTCGCTGTCCCCCTTTACTCAAGTTTATATGTTCATAGATTAGTACTAGGCAAACTGCCCTTGTGGGCCATTTTAAGCTTACCCAATGATCCCATGTGAGAATCAAACCCTGCACCTTGTGTCTGTAAGGTAAACACTTTAACCATTATGCCAACCTGCCACATTCATTACCACTCATTAGGCCAGTTGTTGAATATAATTCCCCATTTGTCATGTATCTGTACACACACATATGCAACAACTGGAATGTTCATACAGATGCCTTACTAAATGGATACATGGCCTAAACAACATGTTCTGCATAGAGCAACTCAAATCCCTGTCACTATACTTGGAATTCTGCAGACTGCTAGAATGTGACTTGTGTGTAGTGTACAAGACATCCTCTGGCCTAATACTTTTAGATTTACTGCACATCAGCAAGTCAAATGGTATCAGAAATAGTTAGTCTAGGGATGTAAACTTATTCTGCAGCATCAACATAATGGTTTGGAGGGAAAAGTGTATCTTGCAGAGATACTGCTGCTCTGGAACAGGCTCCCCATCCACATAAAACAAAGTTTATCCTTGTCTTTATTCAAGTGCAAGTTGGATCTATGGTTGGGAAACAGAAAATTTACCTGAAGACTGCCCCTATACTACTAATGGACAGACATTGTTCATAAATGCTTTTTTCCATTCTACGAGTCTTCTCAAATTATCTGTGGAATGATCCCAGTTATTCTCATTAAGGGTTTATATATATATATATATATATATATATATATATATATATATATATATATATATTTATATGTATATATACACACACACACACACACACACACACACACACACACACACACACACACACACACATATATATATATAAAATTATTGGCCACGGGATGGATAAACCATATGAGATAGATTCATTTGAACACAATAAGGGAAATTAGCTAGGCTTAAAATGGCCAACAAGTGCAGCTAGCCTAGTACTTACCTATGAGTATTTGTCCTGGACCTGTTCAAAGAGTCTGCCTCAAGACTGTGCTCTGAAGGAATGCAAACCACCTGAAGATCCAAGTCATGATGGACTGCAATGTGCCAAGCCCGAAAAGGCAGCCTGCAAAAAATGCAAAGTAAGATTTTGCGACTCCTCCTTTGCTAATATGCTACATGACTGTGGCATTGCCTGTAAAAAACATTTAGAGGACCTAGAACCAAAAGGGAGTGAAAGCCTTGAAGAGCTAGAATTAGAGTCCTTATATCAATGAGGTTGATATGGTTTGCCAGTTGTTGATAGGACCAAAGAGTCTGGACTTTTAAGTTATTGGAGTAGACTCCCCAGCATAGATTGGCAATTTGGCATCATCCATTTATAGCTCGTGATTAGGGAAAGGAACCTGAAAATACAGACCTGGATTCTGGAAAATCTGGTGAAGCCACCAGTGGAGATTAAGACAAGGCAAGAGAGGAATCAGATACTCCAGAGGATGGCAGTGCTGGAGCCAAACAGTCTGTCTTGTTATACCACTGACATTTCCTCATGTGGAGTTTGACAAAGGGAACCTTGGGAATGGTGGCAGCTATGTACCCACGATCTCTGAGATATTCCCTTGCAGGTAGGACTGGAAGAGATAGAAGGGACTGGAAATAAGCAATCAGAAAAGAACTTGGGAGGCAAGTCATCACTGGAATGGTATGAGTCCTGCAACCTTGTAACACTTGGTCCTGAAAGGGAGTCAACACAGATATTTTGAGACTGAGGGTGAAACCCACACTGCATAGAAGCAGCAAAGTGAAGTGAATCTACTGAATAGGAGTTGCTGAGATGAGTTTGAATCAAAAGGTTGTTCAAGTTATGGAATAGTTGAATTCCCTGAAGCCTGCAGAAGGTTACCACAGGAGCCAGACATTTGGTAAAGACCCACAGAGCTGTAGAAAGACAAAAAAAACAGAAAGCTGATAAAGTGAGGAAGAAACAGATAAACATAAAAAGTTCCTGAACTGAGGGTAAATAGGAATGTGGAGGAAAGCACCATTCAAATCTGGGGATACCAGAAAATCCTGAACCAGCAAAAGAGGAAAGAGTGTTTGAAGAGAAAACATGAAAAAGGGAACATTGAGAAATTTGCTGAGAAAGGACAGGTGTAGAATGGGCCTCAATGCCCCCTTCTTCCTGGGAAAAAGAAACTTCCTGGAATAAAAACCTGTTCCCTGCTGAGAACAGAGAACTGTTTTTTTTGTACCACCAAATCCTGAAGAACCAAAAGAAAATGCACGAGCTTACAAACAAAAAGCTAAGAAATGACAGAGAATGGATGAAGAGATTTCCAGATCCATATATTAACAATTTTGGATAATAGAAATCCCCCAAGCGTCTGTGATTATATGTTTCTAAACAGGAAATGAAAGAGTCAACCTAAAGGACAGAGGAATCTAGCCAAGGGATAGGAGTGGCTGAATATCAAATAGAAGCAGATTTGTCAGGGAAGGGATGCTTCTGGCCCTTAGAACCATGAAAAGATGTATCCAGAACATCTCTCCTAGAAGCCCTCTTACACCAGCAAGGCTGTTTAGGTTGCCTACAGACAAAAGAAGGCTTAGATAAATTCTCTGAAACTTAGGAATAGGAAAGACAAACATTTGTTTTAGATTTTACATAACTTTACCCTTATTCTGAAGGGTTTTAATTCAGCAGCAGTAGTGACAAAGACATTATGTTCATCTAAGGTTGAATCTAATAAATTGGACCTGATAACTTCAGGCAGAGCCTGGAAGCAAATAAGAATAGCTCCTCATTTCAGATGCAGCTGCTGTAAAGGTGGCATCTGCAGCATCATAACTGCATGTAATGGAATGACAAACCAGCTAAGATGGATAGTTCAATAAGGAAATGTCAGAAGACATACCCTCCAAATCAAACATATCAGCCAGAATTCCCCAGGTTTGGAGAGAAGAACCAGGACATACCTAGTCATATGGGTCTGGTAAATTATAGCCTGAAAGGCTAAGGTAGCAGAAGTGCATTATTTTTTTACTATGTCTGACCTTGGCACAGCTGTCTTCATCAGAAGGAAAAAGCTTAGAAGAGGACAGCAACTTGGATGGTCACAGAAACAGCAGCAGGATTATAAAAACGTTTGAGCTGCAGGAACCTTGTATAACGTTTGAGCTGCAGGAACCTTGTATAACGTTTGAGCTGCAGGAACCTTGTATAACGTTTGAGCTGCAGGAACCTTGTATAACGTTTGAGCTACAGGAACCTTGTATAACGTTTGAGCTGCAGGAACCTTGTATAACGTTTGAGCTGCAGGAACCTTGTATAACGTTTGAGCTGCAGGAACCTTGTATAACGTTTGAGCTGCAGGAACCTTGTATAACGTTTGAGCTGCAGAAACCTTGTATAACGTTTGAGCTGCAGGAACCTTGTATAACGTTTGAGCTGCAGGAACCTTGTATATCCTATCCAGCTTTTTAAGGGCTGGAGAAAGAGAATCAAGGGTCTAAGGAGCTGCAGTGAAAGTCCAGCACTGGAGGGACCGTGAAGAACAAGGAAAACATTTTAGCAAGAGTTCATAATACCTTTTTTGAACATCTGAAACCTGGGAACAGTCCCACTTAAAATGTTCCATCATATGATCCACCATATCCACAAGACAGTTCTTCCACAGGGCAGTTAGAAGAAAGATAATCCTTTTCTTCACACCCCAGGGCAAGAGGAGAGTGGATCTGAGAAGAGTAAGCCAATGACTCCTCACCAGATAGTATCTCTTCATCAGATGAATCAGATCCCCTAGGTTGTTTGGAAGGAGTGGAAGAGCAGGGAACAGAGGCAGGGACAGATAATGCTTGAAGGGGCTTTAGAGTTATATGAACATTGAAAAGATCCCAGAATAAAATTTTCCCATTTTATGTGAGGATACTTAGTCATAGTCACCATATGCTTAGTCTTCTGCTTCTTTTTTAAAGAAAGTTGAGGGTACCAGATGCTGCTTCCCTAACAAGTATATAGGGAATTCCCTAGGCCTCTGTGATATAATCAGCCATGGCTCCCCTCCACATCTGCAACAGATATAGGCAGAGATGCATTGGACATGTGGGTAAACAGCTCCTTGTTGGCATCCAACATGCTTGTGGCAGATGGAGCTGACGTTGGCACAGGGTGGTCCTTGGGTGTGTTATCTAACCTGATGGAGACATCTAGTGGAGACTGGACAGCAACAGCACCAGGATGTACCTTTTTGGCTTCCTTAAGTGGTGGTTGAACATTTAGTTGGGTTAATTTGGCCATGGTACCCGGAGCCAAAAGCTTCAACCACTGGTTCTTCAAATAAATGGAAAGAGATGACAAATGACTATGGAGTGTCCTAGGGAGAAATGCCTGACCAATCTCACTTATGTTTCTTGTGTAGCACTCAAACAAAAAGTCACTTCTTGTGCCTATACATATGGATAAATCTGCTTCCCACACTCACACTTTCCCATAGAAAGAAAAGACCACAGTGAGGCACTTGTCTTTAGATGGCTTGGTAGATCAACCAGTTCAGTGAATGGTTTGCCAACCAAATTCAAAGGTAGCATTCAGGTTAGCAACATAGAAATTCTGAGGATTAGGTACTTGTACATCACATATGTACCTTATGCCTTGCATGTAGGACATATATCTGATGTATGGCACCTGGAAGGTGTAAAGGCTTTGGTGTACTGGCTGGATGCCCAGCCATCCTCAGCAGGATATTCCAAGTGTGAAGAATACTGAAACAATGATCAGGTACAGTGACATGCAAGTTAGATGAACTTTTACTATTGATAATCTCTGAAATAACTACAAGAGTATGAATGGTTAGTTTCACTGTTAATATTTTCTGGAAGATTAATCCAGTTTGCTAGCATAACCTTCCTGAAACATTTCTCCTTAAAGCTTTTAAGAAGACACATTCAACAAGTCTTAAACATTCACTGCTGTTACTTCTAAAGATGCAGGAAGAGTTCCTAATATTAATTTTACATAAACATAATATATAGCTAGAGGTTACACAGTATATCATTACATTTTGATTTTGTTTAACATCAGGTCATTGAGTCCAATTCATTAAAGATCTTCCTCACAGTAGCTGCATGGATAATAGGATTTGCCCACCTGCAGGACCCATTTTTGAAGCCTGCCCTGCTACTTTGAGGTAACTGTGTGCAGATTTTGTTTGATAATTTGTTGGCCAAATTTTTGGCAGTAAGTTCTGGGGGAAAAGAATCATGCACATGAATGTGTATATACCGTTAAGGCTGACCATTTCCAGGTAGTTGTCTCACGCTATTGCTTTTTCTTACATTCACCATAATAAGCCATTTCCAGGCAGAGGTGGGGCCTATTCGAAAAGGGCTTTGACAACTTCAATGGCTTTCTGGAAAGGAGTGTATTCTGGAAGAATTCTAGAGGAGTAACAAGGTCCTCTGTTTGGACTTCTACAAACCAAAACAAACTGGAGTACTTTCCATATCCAGAAAAAGTTTTGCTAGGGCCATTTACCAGGGAATCTCTGAGTCTTAGCTTATTCATTTCCTTCCTTTATGTTTCTAAGCTACAGTAATCTACCCATTTAGCTTAGGCTACTGCAACATAAATCTATGCATTGAACATAGTATAATTGTGTAAGTAAAATTAACCATAACAGTAGATGTCTTAAAAGATCACAGCTGCAGTAGCCCCCATCACTCCACCCCACTTCATTTGCTCGCTTACTTTTATAGATGTTTCTCAGTTTTTTACAGTTTACTTTTGGATTTGTTTTCTAACATTACTCTGCTAGGGCACTTGCCTCCCTTCTAGGCAAGCAATGCTCAAAGGATTCTTGGACTCCAAATATCTTTGCATGGAGCTCTGCTCAAGTTTCTGACAGTTGGAGCATTTGGAATGCATTATTTAGCTTTGTAAACTAGCCTACCACAGTACTAGGACCCCTTTAGCTTAGGCTACTGCAACAGTAATTTATTTCTACTGTAATGGTAAGTTTTACTTTCTCAACTGTACTTTATCCTCATAAGTAGTTCTAAGCATAAGGAGCTCACAGTCATATCATAAGCAGCTTTTTCTCATGCAGCTCTCCTCATAAGTTCTTACCTCAAGTAATTCATAACAGTTATTAAGCAGTTATTCATAGGTTCATAGGTAGGTACTAGGCTATCTGCCCGAGGGCATTTATAAGCCTAGCCAGAGTGTGTCGGCTTTCGCCACCCCGTTGAGTAATTAACTGATCCTCTGTCAAGCAGAGCCAATGAAGTGATGCCAGGTGTGTATTTTCTGTTACCCATCCACTCGTCAAGGTTTCTCTTGAAGATTGTTAGTGAGGGGCTCTGCCTAATGTAGTTTGGAATTTTATTCCAAAGCATGGGGAGTCTCTGTGACAGGAATCTATAAATAGAATGTGCTGCAGTGGGACTCGAACTGGGAATGCGTGCTCATTAGGGGAATGCTCTGCCCACTACACTATTGCTGTGTTGCTGTGTTCAATAATGTTCTTCTTAAGCAGTTGTTAAGCAGCTCTCATTTGAAGTAATTCCACTCTCACACAATTTCTTAAGCAGTCCTTTCAACCAGTTTTTCAGAAATTCCATCTTCCCCATTAAGCAGTTCTCTTTTTAACCATCTTAATTCTTAAGCAATTATCAGAATTTAAAAAGTAGATCACAAGTAGTTCTCTTCTCCAGCAGGTCTGAATTAGTTCTGAAGCTCTTTTCTGATGCAGTTCTTAAGTTTCAAAAGCAGTTTACCTCATAAGCTGCCCCTATGTTTTCAGTGTCATGGATGGAATGCAGTTGTCATGTAAACAAATGTCTGCTTATTATTCTACACTGCCTGAGATGCTAATTAATCTGATTTTGTGTTCAAAATTTAGAGCAAAATTTTATTTCCTGTGTTCCATTTAAATGTAATTTATTTTGGCAGAGAAATGAGTGACTGTAGATTAGAGCTTAATTTTCACTTTACTGTTTTAACTATTCTGTTCTTGGCAGTATGAAATAAAGATGTCTTGTTCAGGTTAAATGGGATATTTCTAGATTACATGAATGAGTATTGCATGCAGTTGAGGATGCTAATCTCATTGAAATATATAGTATTATGTTTTTTGGTCACAATATTGGTTTTGAATTGTTCAATAACTTGGTAAATTATTTGTCAATTGGGTAAGTAGGCTAGTCCACAGACCCTCTCCAGCTATGAGCCAGACCACAAGACAGAAAATAAGAAAAGTCAGTAATATGCAATTAATAAACAAGGCAAGCAAATGAAAAATTATTTACAATTATCATCAAGATAAATTATTTTAAGTATTACAGGAGTACAGTTGTGATGGGCTTTTCACACTATTTAGCAATATGGATGGAGGTAATGGATGAAGGGGGTATATTAAACTAGGAAAGAGAATAAAAAGAATAAATGAGAAATTATAGGATGCAGTTGTACAGAGGGAAGTATTGCAGTTTTGAAAGGATCATATAACCATGAAAGACTTCTATAAAATCTAGTCTGAAGGGGGACTGAATTTAAAAAGTATAAGAACTGTTTTTTTTTTTCAGTGGCAGGATGCTGTAAGAAAAGAAGAGACATTGAAGTATGGGAACATTTATAAAGATATTTTAGAGAATGTATAGAATAATACTAGTATTATGATATGGAAAAAGAAATGTATAAAATAAATAAAAAATACTTAAGGTATTAAAGTTTAGACAGAAATGATATGTTTGGACTAAAATTTCTATGAGGGATTGTGACAGAATTTGACATTCCACAATTTGCTGTGGTCAGTATAAGAAAATAATTAGTATCCACGGTGGTGCAGCGGTAGCATTGTTGCCTCACAGCAAAAGGTTTTCCCATTTGATTCTCAGCTGGAGTGCCTTCTTTGTGCAGTTTGCATGTCCTCCCCGTGGTTGGGTGGGCGTTCGAAAGACATGCATAAATGGGAGTGCCTTCGTTGAAGGTTGAACGTCGAGCTGGCACCTCGGTGTTCGTGAAAATCTACTGCCAATCATTAGTGGACCAGAGTTCCGCTGTGGCGACCCCTAACCGGGAAAAGCCGAAAGACCAACAACAAGTATAGGAAAATAATTATTTCACATGCACTTAAAGAAGCACCAGTGTAAATTATTACATGGTTGCCTTGAAACTCACAAAGATCAGTGTCATATAATTTTGTGTAAGAGCCCTCTCTAGTTCTTTAATTGCTTGACCAGACAGCCCAGAGGTACTGTCTGTCTGAAAAGTACACCTGCACTACATCATACTCTGTGTGTGAGTTAACATGAAGAAACAGTCAGAAGACAACAAATAAAACACATGCATTCACATTTGTTATCCATGGAAAAGTCCTGTGTATCATTAGGTATCTGCAATGGAAATTTGGAGAACACAGATATTCTCCATGTACTTCAAAAACTACAGCATTGTTGATAATAGCAAAGTCTGTGGGCATGCATATGTTCGTACACATATATTTATGTATGAGTCTTCCCTTATGATGTTGGAAAATCCAGAACAAATACTAATTTTTTAGCAATATTTAAAGTTAGCTATATCAATGACATGAAAATTGCACATTCTCTT
The DNA here is from genome assembly GCF_019279795.1 of Protopterus annectens. Taxonomy (NCBI): domain Eukaryota; kingdom Metazoa; phylum Chordata; order Ceratodontiformes; family Protopteridae; genus Protopterus; species Protopterus annectens. Next base: position 777,284,506 of record NC_056743.1, on the reverse strand, counting down.
ACTGTGGTCAAATGCCATTATTTATATTTTCCATTAAAAAGTCACTCACACCATTTCATCAAGTCATTGTTATGTACACCTTTAGGTGTAAATAAATACAAATAAAAACTAAAATAAACAACAATAATAAAAAAATATTAATGAATGTTAAGGATATGTAGAATAAAAACAGGGTTCTGCAAAATTTAGCTCACAATAGATAAGGATGGTTTTCTGTATTTTATTCTGAATTTCATCAAGCTAATGCTCTGGGTTTATTACATAAGAAGTGAATGAAAAAGAACTATTTTAATTTTATGGAATCTGCATAAAAAGTGACAGTGTTTGCATAAATTCACCTGTTCTTTAACATAAGCATTTTAATACTTATATTGCAAATTACAGCAGTCCATGATACTGGTCTGTAGAGGAAAATGTGTTTCTGTATAAGAAGATAATAAAAGACAAATACTGAAAAATATGCAAAAATGGCAATGTAAAATTTCAATAGCTAAACAATTCTTATCATAAGTAATTCATAAGCAGTCACCATCTTAAGTAGTTTTCAAGAATTCTTAAGCAGGTCTCATGTTATGAAAATATTAGGCAATTTAGAAGTAGTGTTCCTCTTAAGTAGTTTCTTAAACAGTTTCCAAAGAGCTTTTCTATTAAGAAGTTCCCCCTTAAGCTGTTATGTAGTTCTCAATTGTTCTCATAAATAGTTCTTATGAAGTTCTCATTTTAAGCAGTTTTCAAACAGTCCTTTAACAGTTCCACTTGTATTCAGTTGTTATTCTCCTCTTTAGCAAGTCTCGAGCAGCTGTTCTCTGTATTTGCTTAAGCATCTCCTCTCTTAAGTAGTTCTCCACTTAAGCTGTTCAATGAAGCAGAAGTTAAGCAGTTTTAAAGCAGTTATTTTTCAAAGCAGCGCTCAAATCATTCTGCCCTGAAGCAGTTCCATAAGCATGATTTTCTTAAGAAGATGGCTACTTCAGAACAGGAGAACTTTATTAAAGCTTAAGTGCTGCTCTAGAACTCCTTGAGAAGAGAACTACTTTTAGCACTGCTCGAAAACTTCTTAGGCGCAAAACATTTTATGGAACTGCTTCAGAGCAGAATGATTTGAGTGCTGCTTTGAAAAATAACTGCTTTAAAACTGCTTGACTTCTGCTTCATTGAACATCTTAAGTGGAGAACTACTTAAGAGAGGAGATGATTAAGAAAGGTAATGCTTGACAATTGCTAAAGAGAATTCCTTAACTACTAATTTACAATTGCATAAGAATTTTGCAAGAAATACTTAATATAACTGATTAAAAGACTGGCTTAAATTCTTAAGAATTGGTTGTGCTTAAGATGAGAATGGCTTCCAAGTGCTTAGGAACTCATAAAAGATTACTTGTAAATTGCATGGAAACTAGTTAAAAGGAAAACTGTTTAGAAAGAGCTTAAAAGGAGAAGAGATTAACTGCTTGAGAAATACACAGGAGAACAGGTGCTTGAGATTTGCTGAAGAGGATAATAAGAACTGAATACAAGTGGAACTATTTAAGGACTGTTTAAAAACCCCTTAAAATGAGAACTTCATAAGAACTGTTTATGAGAACAACTTATTTAAAGTTGAGGAGACTTAAAGACAATTTCACGCATTGGCCTGCTAGCAACGAATTACCCTGTGAAGCAAATTTCAAAACACTTCTCTACAAATTCCAGCCATTGTTAGTTTCATATTTTTTGTATATTTCAAGCAGTTGTCCTAGTAAATAGTTTATAAACAGTTTTCAAGCAGTTTCCATGCACTGCAGAGCTTTTTTTACCTGCTAACCATTTCTCACGCAGTCCCTAAGCAGTCCTGTAGCAGGTTTCAAACAGTTCCTAAGATGATATCAAACTATTATTAAGCAGTTTTGCAATTTCTTATGCAGATGTGCTCATAACCAGTTCTGAAACACTTCATAAACAATTCACTTCAGAGCACAAAACTTTACTGTTCAGATTTTGGAGGGACACTTTTGTTCTCAAAGTTTTTTTTTCTCCATTTCTCCTTAAACGGGAAATTATTTTGATAAATTCAAGATTAATAGTACCAGCAGTTGAAAAATAATCTCTAATTTGTAACATTTTACCTAATTATTTTTCCTTTATCCACAACTCTGGAGGTGTAAGGTGTGCCTAAGATAAGTTAGCTTTGTAGCACTACTAGTGCATTGCTTTTGTGACTTAGTAGTTCTATTCCATTAAATTGTGATTGAGAGACATGCAAGGGTTTCACAGAATAATGACTCATTTGCATGCCTCTAAATCATTCACCTCAACTTCTGGAACAATTATGTTATTTCTTCCTGTAAACAACTGACACAGTGCTGTTCTATATGCATCTACAAATACACACAAAGACATATACATATACCTGTGTACATTCTGAGTTACATACAGAGTCACACAGCTCCCAGTCATGCAAACACCTTCCTGTAAAACAATACTTGTACCTACAGACAAACATAAATGCATGATGAATGCCACTTTACAGACATACTTGCACACCACCTCATGCTCTTAACCTTATACACTTACTGTTACCAGAAGTTGATAAGCAACTGTTAAACTTTCTTACTTTTATACAGTTGTTTTAAGCAATTTTTCTCGTGGGCAGTTTTCCTTTTATGAAGTTTTTAAGCAGTTAGCAGCTGTCCTCCAAATCTTTTATTCTGTCAAGCAGTTGCCTTGTAAGAAAATCTCAATGAGTTAGCATGGTATGAAGATCATATGGAGTATCTCTCTTCTCAAGTTGCTCTACTTCAGAACAGTTCTTCCAAAGTTTGTTTGCAAGCAGTCATTAAGTATTTTAACTGTATTTTTTATTAAGAAGATGTCAAGCAGTTCGCCAGTTAAGCAATTCACTCTTAAAGCCATTTCTTTATCAGTCCATTCAAGCAGCCCTTATGAAGTTCTCAGGCACTTCTCCATCAATTATCATTTTAAATTCACCCTAAACAGTTCTGTTATGAAGTGCTGTCCCATAAAGTAACTCTCCTGTTAACCAACTATCTTCTTAAGTAGTTTCAAAAGCAGAACTTGCCAAGTCAATTTCTAATTGTTTTCCATTAGTTCTCAAGGAGTTCCCCATTTTCTTTTCTAAAGAATTTCTTAATTCTGACACAGTTCTGCTTATAAGGTGTTGATAATTTTTTTATGTAGTTCTTAAGCTGCTGTGCTCTTAAAAAAGGTGTCTTAAATAGTCATATTGTCTAACAAATCTGAAACAGCTCTTCTCTTAACTCATTCTCAAACAGTTATTAAGCAGTACTCTTAAGCAGCTCTCAATTAGTTGTTTAGCATTTCTTAATCAATTCTCTGCTGAGCATGCACAGACACACACACACGCGCGCGCACACACACACACACACACACACACACACACACACACACACACAAGGCACCATCACATATATAAACTTGCAGTGCTTACCTGCTGTAGCACTGACGGACACACTGTTGCAAATGACACCCATAGGTGTACAGCCATAAAATACAATATTCAGGCACTGCAAATCTGTTCTGAAATAGCATGCAAGAGCATACTTTGGAATTGCTCTACCATACTGTTTGGATCCTATTGTAAGGCTATGGGGCAGAGATTAATGCTTGTTTAGATTAGCCATGCTGTTGGACAGCCACATCTATTTGTGATGTTATCCAGCAGAAAACCATAGCATTACTAACTAAAAATTGAATACCATTTTAGTATTACAGCAATCTCAGATCTGCTTCCTCATTATACACTGACACAAACATCAGGCAATAAAATTTATTGTAAATTCAGGACTACTATAAACAAGTAATACAGCTGTTAAAACTTTAGATGGATATTTTTAAAGCGGTCTTGTTTTCAAAACTGTTCTTTTAAAGAGGTCTGTTTCATCCCTTGACATCTGTCACACTAAAACTTATCACAGAGTTTATTTAAAAGGGTTAAATATGTTTGATAATTTCTTCAGAAAATTCCACACATTTGTATCTATAACTACATATATGTATCTATCCTACCACAAATGTTTTTCCCATTTTTGCACATTGGGTCAGGCTGTCACTTTAACAGTGACAATAATCTAGAGTCAATGTTTGTATTGCCAAGTAGCTAACTTTGTTTACATATATATATATATATATATATATATATATATATGTGTGTGTGTGTGTGTGTGTGTGTATATATATATATATATATATATATATATATATATAGTTACATACATATGTATATAAAGCAAAAATAGCAGGAGGCCATTATGTCACATCTCTCATCTGAATAAGGCCTTAGTGATGCTTGAGGGATAAAAACACCAATAAATTCTACTTACTGAACTAATGGCCTCCTGCTGTTTTTGTTTTATTTGTGTTTATTGATAGCAGTTACATGTGTGTGTATGATCACTGAACTTTTGAAGTTGCTGTTTTATTGTTGGACACAGTAATGGAACCGAGGTCTTGTTAATATTGTATAGTTAAAAATATCATGGAGATTTAGCCTATGCATTGGTTGTGGTAGTGGTATTGTTATGCCTTGTTGTTTCATTTATCTATCTATTTTATTTATTTTGCATTTGTTAACTGGGTAGTGCCCAGCTGGCCAAGTAGCCCATTTTCAGCTGAGACCGGGGGAGTAAAGCTCCATAACAATAGTACAAAAAAGATTATAAACATTTTACAAAGATTTACAAAGAATATACAAAAAGTTTAGCAGTTGCCTACAATCACAATTTACAAAAAGAGAATGTAAATAGAAAATATTACATTTCCTAAGCCTTGCTACAGAAACTCATTAGATACATAATCAAAATAAACCATTGTTTCATTCAAAACACATGGTTATGGACAGGGGTGTAGCTAGGATTTTCAAATTTGTACTCACAGCTCTCAAACTACTACCCCCCTCCCCAGCCAAGCTACGGCCACTCTCGTAATTCACAGTTTGCTCTTTTAGTGTTGATGAAGAGGCATTCGCTGTAATGCCTCTTCAGTAATATAATATAGATTCACTCAAACTCGGTTCCTTGAATTGAAAATGAACCTGAAAGTCAGTTCTTTGAAAAATGCAGCATGGTAGTTGGAGTAGAGGATTCATGCTTTTGTTTTCTGTAACTAAGGTACAGGTTTTGAGCTTGAGTAAATTACTAACCACCTGCTACCTCTAACTAGGGTGTTTCATTCACACACACACACCCTACCTACCTCTTAGTGCAACAAATATGGACAAAGCCTAAAATAAACAGGGACAGATATTAAATAATGCTCTTGTGAACTTAGAAAGTTGCTAGAATAACAGGATTTGTGCTAGTATGATAAAGTTGCTAGAATAACAGGATTTGTGCTAGTATGAATTTTTCTAAAGGAGATGAAGTCTGAAACTCAAATGTCTGTCATTATGTAGCAACTTCAGCCTTCAATGATTTTCTAGAAAAATGAGGACAGACAAAAAATGTGGGGCAAAAATCTGGACATTCTGCAAAATTTGGACAGTTCAGAGGTATGCTACCTACCACACACACACACACACACACACACACACACACACACACACACACCAAATACCTCTCAACCTCTTAGAGCAACAAAGCCATAAATAAAACTGAGGCAAAGACCCAAAAATAAGGACATTTTTTTTTAAATATTGCTCTTATAAACTTAGAAAGATAATAGAATAGTAGTAGGTCTTGCATTAGTATGAATTTTCTGAAGGGTATGAAGTCTGAAACTCAAATGTCTGCCATTATTTTCTAACTTCAGTCTTTAATGATTTGCCACTAATTTGCCAGAAAACTGCAATTTTATAAAAAACGGACCAAAAATGTGATGCAAAAATATAAAATTGCCAGACAATACAGCTGGGAACCTGTCAAAGAAGGGACACCATTTTAATATGATCACTGTTAACTTGAGCAGCTGACAAAATTAGAGAATCTATATGCATTTCTGAAATAAAAGTAATGTATAACTCTGATCGTTACAGTTATTTATAATTGTAAACCCTCCACGTTTTCTTCCAAAATTGCTATTTTGCGGAGGGATTATTAGGGGGAGAGCAACATTTTGAGCCAAAATTGGGGACAGTTGAGACGTTTGGATATTCCTAATTCTATAAAGCGATTTATTTGCACATACCTCTCAACCTCTTAATGCAGGAAATCTGGACAAGGCCAAATATATTGGGGGAACATACAAAGTACTAAAAATTGATCTTGTATAAACTTAAGACAGTTGATAGAATAACAGGTCTTGCTTTAGCATGCATTTTTCTGAAGATTATGACATCTGAAACTTAACGTCTGTCATTATTTAATGACTTCATTCCTAAATGATTTGCTAGAAAAGTTTTATTTTGCATTTTACAGCACGAACACCAATAAATATCTGCTAAACAAAGCAATGCAGTCTCACAATGAAACTAGACTTAGCATTAAAACTTCTCTGCCCTTGAAACTTACATTCATTTAAACAGCATTGAAACCCACATTCAAAGAAAATACATTTTGCCAGTGGCAGATAAAGATTAACTTTGGGCTGTTTTCAAATCATAGGCCACTTGCACATGAAGCATACACGTGCTCTTTGCTACACCTTCCTGATTGTATTAAATTATATTCCTTGTACAATACAGTATAGTTCAAATTTCTGCAGTCCACCAGTATCAGTAAATATGCACAATTTCTGAACCAGTAAAAGCCATCTAGATAATTCCACATTAAAGAAATCTGTAACTAATGAAGAGGTTGCTGCTAGCAAACAACTTTATAATTCATTGTTTCATCTACAAATAAAGTGCCTGTTGCCCTTGAGGAATAAATTGCCTATGTTGCATAAAAAAAATTATACTCTAGTAATATTGCAATAGGGAATGGATGGCAAACTGATAACAGGTTCATAGTTACTACTAGATATCTTCGCCAAAAAGGACTACAGCATCCACCCCCCTTTACAACACAGTACAGTATCAGCAATGCATCTACCTACTGTGGGAGAAGAACCCACAGCCTTCTGCATCAAAAGCAAGTATACTACCTGTTGTGCTGTTAACAATACAAGGAGACTCACCATAAGCAGCACTAAAATTTAGTTCTCCTGCAGCACTCAGCTCCTTGTAAAATGTACTCAACACTCAGCTATATCTCTGAACTTTGCAGCACAAGACATCTGGAAAAAGCCAACATTTATTGGGGGGGGGGGGGGGGGGACAAAAGCCCAAAAAACAGAGACACATTTTAAACATTGTTTGTATAATTTTGGAAAGTTGCTAGAATAAAATGCTGTGTTACCACCATGCATGTCTTGAACCCAGAACCATATGCACTACAGTCAGTGCAACATACCACTATGATAAATCAGCAGTTTGAAAAATAGGAAGACTGAAACTTAATGGCTATCATTTAGACAGCGCTCAACCTCTTAGCACAGAAAACCTGGAAAAACAAAGCCAATAATGAGGGAATACAAATTCAGTTCTCACTTCACACCTTAGCACAAAAAACCTGGACAAACAACAAAAACAATAATGGGGGAAATACAACTTCAGTTCTCACTTCTCACCATAGCTGGGGAATACAACTTCAGTTCTCACTTCTCACCACAGCTGGGGAATATAACTTCACTTCTCAATTCTCACCATAGCTCACAACTGTTAGAAAAAAAATCTGAACAAAATTCGGAAATGGTAGTGGTTAGGGACTTCAGGCTCTTTTTACCCTGAGGCAAAGGTACAGGGTTTGAGCCTAAACACCTATAGCCAGCAGGTGTATTACGTGGGGGGCATTTTTACACAGACACACATACACACACATACACACACACATACACACACACACACACACACACACACACACACACACACACACACACACACACAAACACACTCTCTTTACCTGATAATCCATTCACACACACTCCTTACCTGATAATCCATTCACACACACTCCTTACCTGATAATCCGTTCACACACACTCCTTACCTGATAATCCATTCACACACACTCCTTACCTGATAATCCGTTCACACACACTCCTTACCTGATAATCCGTTCACACACATTCCTTACCTGATAATCCATTCACACACACTCCTTACCTGATAATCCGTTCACACACACTCCTTACCTGATAATCCGTTCACACACACACTCCTTATCTGATAATCCATTCACACACACACACTCCTTACCTGATAATCCATTCACGCTGTTTACACACACTCCTTACCTGATAATCAATTCACGCTGTTCACACACACTCCTTACTTGATAATCCATTCACGCTGTTTACACACACTCCTTACCTGATAATCCATTCACGCTGTTCACACACACTCCTTACCTGATAATCCATTCACGCTGTTCACATACACTCCTTACCTGATAATCTGTTCACACACACAACACTCTCCTTACCTGATAAACACCTGATTGCCTTCACCACAACAATTCCATTCACACACACAGCACTCTCCTTACCTGATAATCACCCGATTGCCTTCACCACAATGATAATCCATTCACGATTGTCTTGCCCCTCCACTACAACCATTCAAGCTATCACTGCTATGCACATTTCCCGCTCACAGCCAGCCAGCCGGACATGACGTGATGTGAGCTCAGTTCCGACTGGCTGGTATGTAGCCATGTTCTGGATCTGCTGCAATTGCAATTGCTTTATGGTTCTGGCACCCAGCATCCTTAAAGAAAATGTAACTTAAAGGAGTCAGCGTCCTTAAAGGAGAATGCTGTTTTAAAAATACTTAAAGGAGTCAAGGAGTCAACGCTGTTTAAAAAAGAAAAAATATGTAATTTTTTTAATTAAAAAAGCTACCCCCTCTTCTAATGAAGTTGTACTGAAATCAGTACAGTGCGTATGCCTCCCGATGTCCCTGGTTATGGACATGTGACAATGCAGTTAATTATAAATTATGGAGTAAAGCTCTAAATATTGGTGGGATAGCACCCCTGTGTAAATAACTGTTTGTGCTTACCATGTTAATTTGTGTGATATGCTACATTCTGCTTTGACAGAAAAATGTGTATATCATTTAACTGATTTTGTGTCAGCAAAAGGTAAGTTAAAATTCTTATGTTCAATGTAAATGTCACCAATTTAGGGAGAGAAATTAAAGCAGATTAGAAGGCAGTTTCATTTTGTTTGATTCTTTTTCAATAGATTTGTGATTAATGTATGTTGAGAGAGAGAGAGAACTTGTGTGCACTCATGTATAAATACATGAATATGAGCCTATGTCAGAAGATTGAGTTTTCAGAAACTCGAAATTCATATGGTTGAGACGGGTCTATATTAGAACACCGAACATTCAAAATGTCGAATGTTTTAATATTGAACCCTAGCAATCGAAAAAAAAACATCGAACATTCGGAACAGTGAATTTTTTCCTAGGGAAAAAATTTGCTGTTCCAAAACACATGCACACAACACAAGCACACCAAACAAACAGCAATCCACACACATACACCTAAACTCTAACACCTAACCCTACACTAAACTATACAAACACCACTAACTATCCACTTACCTTAACCCAAACCCTAAGGTCCGTCACTGTCGCACAGTCACCTCACCTGCACCCTAACCCTAACTCACCTAACCCGCCCTAACCCACACGTCCACACAATCGCACACTTACCTGAACCCGACCCGTAACTTTCCACCAGAGCGCTGAAAATACCGAAGCAACAGAAATGGACAACCGAATTCTTTCCCTAGGAAAGAATTCGGTTTCCTGTTACTTCAATATTTTCAGCGTTTGCTGAAAATGGGTCGATATTAGAACACCCAACATTTCAAATGTTCGATGTTCTAATATAGACCCGGTTGAGACCATATGATTGGGTTTCTGAAAACCGAACGTCAAAAAAAACAAAACAAAAACACAAAAGTCTACACACTACACAGTATTTGAGCTTAACCAAACACATTTTTAATATTATGGGCAGATATACTACATGTTTATACTGGCTCCAGTATTACAACATTCATCAATTTTAAACAGGGTCCTGTTTACACAGTTTTGCTAGGGCTTGCAGACCTGAGTGAATATCAGTGCTGTGAGCATGGCCAACAGTTTTTCCACTAGAATTTTCATGTATATATTTTTTCATAGATTTCTGAGTGTGTTTTATTTTAAAATTCTTTAATAGATTTATCATTTGAGATGAATATACATATGTACATATAGATATTCTCAAGACTGTGATAAGTTTTTATGTAGGATTTGTTTTTTGTACTACATGTTCTTAAATAATATGTATTGTTTTTAGCCCATCAAAATGTAGTGTTATGCATTTGTTATTTAATTTTTAGTTGCTTCTCCCACTTGGCACACAAACCTGAAGAAGTTCTAATAGACGAAAACAATCCATGTTAAAAATGTTTCTGGATGTTGGTAGAAAAGGTTTATATGGAATTTTGAAGCCTTATGGTCATGTTCTCTTTTTTGATAGTACAAGGACATGCTTTCAGGAAGTTTTACCAATTATTAATGTATAATTTTTAGTTTAACTTTTAGTTTAATTTAACATATCTTGGATTCATAGAGCTTGAAGTAGGACAGCACTGTGTCAAATATCACACTGGTGTATGGGGGAAGGGGTATTTTGCAAGTAAACATTCTAATTGACTTTTACAACACAGCTACCCTAGTAATCCACTCCCATGCATTTCAACATGCTTTTAAACAGGTATATACATGGAGGTTCATGTCTACATTTTATTCTGTTTCTCTTCAACTACTATTTGGAATGCTTGTTTATGTGTTTTTAATAAAGAAGATTCAACTTGAACCAGCTTCCCTACTTTCTTTAGTGGATTTATACTTCGGAAAGTTTTTGAAGAAATTATTTCTACCATCTGTAATTAGTTTGAATATTCATGGTATGATTTTTATTAGGTGCTTGAAATTTAGGGAATCTTAGATCTTCCTCACAGAGATGTTTCCTCATTATTTGTTAATGTTAAGTAAAGCATTCTTTAGTGTTGGGGTACCCACAGTCCTAAAGGCTAGACTCAGCTTCCCTCTGAGTCATATATAGGTTAAAGTGTATAAATTTTATTTTTTCAGTCTTGGATAGTTCAAATTTGTACAGTTTTCTTTTTGGCAAACCATTATTGTACATTTGCTAAGAGACCCATTTCTGTTATAGTCATACTATAAAAGATCATGTTATACTGCATTTCATCTGATGACTTTCCAAGTGAGTACCTTAAAGTAGCAGCTGATAGCATTATTTATCTTGTCTCATTGCTTATAAACAGGTCAGTCCAGGAATCCCATGTTTCCTGTCTGTGGAAAAAAATCAAACATTATCCCTCTTCACAAGGGAGGAAGTTCAACAGACATTACTAAGTTTAGACCTATAGTAATTTTATTCCCTTTTCCAGAATACTTGAAAATGTATTAAACAACAATTGCTAAACTATCTTTGACAGGAAATACTCCTATAGCACCACACAACACAGTTTCTGTCCCTCCTATAGTACTATCACTACACTTATAACGTTTATAGATAATATCAATAAAGCTAGAGATGATGGCAAATTAGTCTGCTTACGTCTAGACTTGCCTAAACCTTTCAACATAGTTTGTCACAGCAGATGCTCTCACTAGGTTTATCTCTGCCAACTCTTCTATGATTTAAAAGGTATCAACAGGATCAGTCAATAAAATGGCACTATACTCTCACTGCATACCTCCCAGTCATCACTGATGCACCACAGTTCTCTATCCATGGTCCCCACCTCTTTTACATTCTCACTAATACCCTCAACGCATCCATACAACAGGCCTCCTTAATAGAATACTCAAATGACTCTACACTCATATGCACATCTCACAGCAATGACACATCTAAAAAAAAATGACTCAGGAAGCAGAAACATGGCTTCATGACTTAAAATAAATGTTCAACCCCCTCGCAAAAAAATATATTACTTCCTTTCCTCCATAAATCCCTCTCTCATGAAATGGAACACCTTTATATTTGTGGGTATTAATCTTCAGTCCCTTGTCATCCAGCCATTTTTATTTGCTCCAGAGAGTGAATTAAGTGATACAGTTATGTGTTATCTTGTATTATTGCCTCATATTTGCTGCTTCACTTAATTTTTATAATTAGAAAAGTTAGAAAAGAATTCCTTTGCAAAACAGTTAATAACATCAGCTAATTAGTGGGAGGAGCTGAGAAATAGCATTCCTCATTTATCTAGAAATATCCCTATTTAGCTGGAGTGCTTGTTTGGCTTTCTTACTGTACTCTGCTTGAATATTGATGATCTCTGTCTGCATTTTGTTTTTCCCACTCACCTACCCAACTGTTGTGTTCTTAAACGTGGAGGCTTTTGAGTTGCCCACCCCTACTAGAAATCTAATTCTGGACACTCCTCCCAGTCCCAGCTCATCAGCTCATTCTACTGAATACAGAGAGATCATTTGGGAAAACCCTCCTTCTTAGTTTCTTAACCTTGAATTATCTTTTGTTTCCTCCATTCCTAATTAACTAAAACAAAAAAATACACGTTATTCAGCTACATTTACTGCATTTGTGTTTCTTCCTTCTTCATTACTTTATTTATCTTTTGCTGCTTGTTCTTAAAAGTGTTTAATTGCATTTATTTTGCTGCATTTATTTCCCCTTTTTAGTAGCCTGATTAAATTCTAACTGTTATTCTAAGCCTCTTAGTTTTGGTTTTAGTACTTGGGCTTTAAGCTAGTTGTTTTACATTAAAAAGGTTTGTAGTCTACAGGCTTGTGGCAGGAGGGGTAACTTGCATCCTTCTAAGTTGGGAATTGCTGTTTGAAGGCTTAGTGTGTCTGTTATTCTAAAAGTGTCTTAGTTCTGGTTTAAGTACTTAAGTACTTAGGTGTCAGGCCAGTTATTTTATATTAAGAAGGTCTACACTCTTGTGGGAGGAAAGGGTAGCCTCTGCCCTTCTGAGCTGGGAGTTGCTGGCTAAAGGCTTATTGTGCCTGCTTATTTGAACTGTTTTCTTTTTTTCTGAAACAACTGCACTTTTTTGCTGTAGCATAGACTAGATTCAGACCTGCTGAGTCTATTTCTTTTTGTATAACTTGAGCAGTAAACCAGGCCATCTTTTGTTGGAGAGGGTTCCCCTGCACCCTAGTGGCAGGAGTGTGCACTTAGAACTATCTGATTGAAGGTTGCTGGAACAGGGCTCAGTTTTAAGCTTTTTTATTGGTTAATGTGTTTAAATCAGTTTGCTCTGGTTTGCTACATAAGCATCACATTTGAACTTGTTTACGCATTGCGCACTGCCAAGCAGTGGTAGGCAACATTGGTGGTTATAGACGCAAACACTTCTAGTTGCAAATTTTCCCTTAGTACTCTGCTGGTGCTCCATTGCTGAGTTCTCACAATTGCCCCTCATAGACTTCAGATACATTCAGCGAAGCTCCCAAGGTTATGGTGCTAAACACTAGGAGTCTAAACTGGAAACTGTAATCACTGGAAGCAGTCCTCACTTTGGAAGATGCTGACATTTGTGCAGTCACTAAGACCTGGTTTAAGGCTTCGGAGAACACCCCAGCTATACCAGGTTACATTTTCTTCAACACGTTCGGACCACAATCTGAAGGTGTGAGAACTAAAGGAGGAGGTGTAGAAATATTCATTAAAGATGAATACACCTGTAGATTGGTTAAACAGCACAATCCCCTTGAATTACTTCAGGAGCAATTGACTTCTAGGTAAGACCCCTCTTGACTCATTGCAGATATTGGACCCCCTCTGTGAATCAGGACATCCACTAAGCCTACTTGGATCTACTTGAGTCAATCAAGACACAACCAAACACACTGGTTTTGGGTGACTTCAATAACCCATGCATTGACTGGGTAAATTTTACATGTTCTAACTCACTTGCCCAAAGGCTCCTGGACTTTAAATACAATGCCCTGGACCAGCGGGTTGACACACCCAGAAGTGGATCAAATATCCTGGATCTGGTGCTCACCAACACGGGGGACCACTGCATCACCCTCAGTGTGTGGCTATCTCTGGTGAGATCTGACCACAAATCAGTCTCACTAGAAATAACTATAACACGAGACCCCCTTAGCAACAGCTAGACTAAAAAACTTCTCCAAGACCAATTACAACCTCTTATGTGACAGCATAAATAGCTTAATAACCCCTCCCCCACTGATGGAACGCACACCTATGCTGAGTTATACAGCAATACTTTATATGAGCACCTGTACAATTGTATTGACTCTGCTGTACCTGATAGAACCAAATCAAGATCTTCAAGGAAAAATAAACCTGCCTGGTGGACACCTGCCATTAATAGGCTATGCAACAGGAGAAAGAAATTCCTGTTTAAGAGTAGAAAGGAATGGTCTCAAAACTGGAAACACTCCCTCCTCAATTTAAACAAGCAAATAAGACTCCTAGTGAAGTCCTCCAAAGCTAACTATGAATCCAAATTGACTTCCCTAACTAAGGATAACCACGAGGCATTCTTTAGTTACATCCCAAACTTCAAAGGTAAGGGCCAGATTTGCAATGAACTCGTAGTTAATGGTACTACATATACAGAACCTGTGGATATAACAAACCTGCTGACTGACAGGTTCAGTGAAAATGTTACTCCTCTGTCCCTGCCACATATAGCCAAATGCATCCCTAACACCTGTCCCCAACCTAGTTTCTCTGAGTAGTAGGTCTTAAATGCCCTCTCTAAGGCCAAAAACATGGCCTCTGTGGGTCCAGACAACATCCCAAGCTGTGGTCTACATGGGTTAAAAGAGGAATTAGCATCATCATTGGGTGCACTTTTTAATCACAGCCTAAGTATTGGCTACATCCCAGCAGAAAGGAAAACCGCTACCATCATCCCTTTTCACAAAGGGGGTGCATCCATGGACCCCAGGAACTACAGACCCATTAAGCTAACCATCATTATCTGTAAGGCTATGAAATGAATCACCATGAACCTTATTAACAAAGATATAAGAAATCTCTAAACACTTGACCCCATCCAGTTTGGCCTTGTCAAGGGGAGATCATCCCTTTTAAACTTGGTGGATGATTCAAGAAAGTCACCACAAATCTGTTGCATACAGCCTGCCTAGACTTAGTCAAGGTCTTTGACACAATCTCCCACTCAGACATCATTGATAAAGTCACCCAGCTGGGCATCAACCCATATGTTGACAGGTGGATTGCAAACTGGCCCACTGATAGAACTCATATGGTCAAAATAAGGGGAATCCACCTCCTCCAGCAGACCTATAACCAGTGGTGTTCCACAAGGATTGGTTCTGGGACCCTACCATTTGGAATCTACTTCTCCGAAGTACAGGCTAAAGCTAAAGGACTGTGGCTGACAATGTTTGCTGATGAGTGCAAACTGGGAGCAATCATTGAAACCCCTAGTGATGTTAACATTGTGCAAGAAGGTCTCACGCAGACTAATGACTGGTGCCAAAGTCATAGTCTTAAACTTAATGCAAAAAAAAAGCATTATCATCCCCTTCGGTAAGGATGACGTTCCTGTAAACTACCACATCAGTAGCAATACCCTAAGCACACAGTCAGTGGTGAGACATCTGGGCAAACAGGTCAGCTTTGATCACCATGTCTCCACAGTGGTAAGATGGGCATTTTATATTGTTCATCTCATAAATAAGGGCATTTCCTCTAGAAAAAAAGAGGTTATAACCCCCTGTACTTTTCTGTCATCAGGCCAATAATAGAGTACAAGGCTCCCTTTGGTATGTTCCTTTCCAAACACCAGCAGCAATTGGAGAAACCACAAAGATTCCTTAGAAAGAAAATTCATGGTCTTCAAGATCTGTATTATGCAGACAGACGTAATCATTGCCACTTCACTCTATGTTGTACAGATTACTCAGATGCAACCTGTGCCTTGCGTATAGAGCTATCTCTGATGCAGCTTTAATGGAAATGATGCACATTCGCAAGTCAAATGGCACACAGGTCACTCTCTCAAAGGACATTAACCTGGTATGTGACATCAACAGAACTTGCTGTATAGACAGATTTGTCTCACAGAGGTTGCCCCACCTTTAGGACAAGCTTCCTATTCATGTTAAACAAAGCCCATCATTGGCCCTATTTAAACATAATTTGGAGAATTGGATGGGTAACCAGAAAATCACCTGAGGGGTTCCACCTGTGTTCCTCTTGGACCGGGGCAATAGGTGATGATTTTAGTATCTACTGGACTCAGACAACCTTGGGAAAATGGGTTGAACTTAGATAGGTTTGTCAGGGCCCTGAGGACATTAGCCTAGTAACCTCCTATGATCATATTACCTGTGTTAAGGAGAAATGCTTGATATATGCCTATGAAGAAAATGTTTGAAGAACAACTTAGGTAAAGAATTGCTTAAGAGCTGATGAAGAGGGGAACTGGTTAAGGAAAGAATTGCATATAAACTGCATATATGCTAAGAGAATATATTTAGAGAGAACTGCTAACTGCTGTAAAAACTCTGTACCCATGAACTACCACATAGGCAGCAATCTACTTGACATTGAATGTGTGATAAGAGACCTTGGGAACCAGGTAGACAGTAGTCTCTCCTTTGATAGTCACATCACCACAGTAGTCAGGAAGTCCTTCTATGTGGCACACCTCATCATAAAAGGGTTCTCATCCAGGAAAAAAGAGGTCATTGTTCCCCTCTACTCGATGCTCATTAGACCCATTATAGAGTACAATGCCCCTTTTGGAATGTACCTCACAAGACATCTGCAGCAGCTGGAAAGGCTACAGAAGTACCTCACAAAAAGGATTACTGGCCTGAAACAAATGCCCTACACTGACCGTCTCAAAAAACTCCAGCTTTACTCCATAGCATATCGCCTACTCTGAGGTGATCTCTGCCTAACATATAAAGCTATGTCAAACTCAGAGCTGTTGGACATGCTACACCTAAAGAAATCCCAATCCCTCAGAGCTACATGCTCTAGGGACCTAAACCTTGTCACCAAAATAAACAGGACATGCTTGAGGGATAGATTCCTGTCCCAGAGACTTCCCATACTCTGGAACAGGCTACCTGTCTATGTCAAGCAAAGTTCTTCATTAGCACTCTTGATGAGTGGATGGGAAATAGGAAATACACCCCGGGGATCACTTCTGTGTCTCTGCTCGACAGTGGCACAGGAAAATAACTTTCTTGGGTGGCGTACGCCAGGGAACCTTGTTGGCTAGGCTTACATAGGCCCTTGGGCCAATAGCCCAGTACCTACCTATGAACCTAAAGAACTACTTAGGAACTACTTGATAACTGCTTGAGTACTGCTTAATAATTGCTTGAGACCTGGTTAAGAGGTGAAATGCTTTAGATCTACATAAGGACAGCTTACCAGAACTATTTGAGAATTGCTTAAGAACTGTTGCAGAAAACCTGAGATCTGCTTAAGAACTGATTGAAAAATTTTGAAGAAAACTGCCTAAGAGCTGCTTTGCAGGATAACTGGTTAAGAGGACAAATGTTTAAGATGATAATTGTTGGAAACCTGTTAGAGAGCTGTCAAAGATCTGCTTAAATCTACTTGAATGAACTGCATATAAAATGGTTTATGAGGAGAATTGATAGAATTGCTTGACAACTGCATAATAATACAGATGAAGTGCTAAGTAATTGCTTACAAGCTAGATAAGGTAAGATCTCCTTAAAAAGAGTTGTTAGAGAGGAGCATTCTTTAAGATTTAATGAACTTAAAATGGGAACTTATTGTGATCTGCTAAATACAGAAAGTGCTTGTGCGAGGACCTGCTTAAGAACTACTTGAGAGGATAACTCCTGGAAAACTGCTGAAGAACTTCATAAGAGGAGAACTGCCTAAGACAACTGCTTAAGACATTTGTTTATTAACAGTACCTGTTAAACAGGTAGGCCCACAGGACAAGAAGTTCTTTTTCATGGCAACATGAAAGGAATGGCTGGTTAAGTGTCTTTCTCTAGGTTACATGGTAGGCAAATGGGGGCTGAGGGGATCAGTGTAGTACAAAAATACAGTTCTCTGCCTTAACACTCTGTGCCATTTTCTAGACAAAAGCAGATCAGTTTAAGACATGCTAAAGAACTTCTGAAACTAGCAAATTTGTTAGTATTGCAGCAAGGTAAAACCTGGAGATGCTGTGTGGGTGTACATGTGTATGAGTTTGTATGTAGATTTGGGTCTGGAAGTGTCTGTATGGTGAATTCATGCATTTGTGTAATAGCATATATAGCATGATTTTAACTGTATCAGTGCTGGCCTAGCTCTATGTGACACTAAGAGGTCACAATGTGAGCATATTTGTCTGGAGGTGCCTATGGGGGCAACATTTAACACAGGTTTTGCAACTGCTTAGGTTCTCAATTCAGAGACATGCAAATGAGTTGTTAATGAAGATTTCTACTCCATGTAACTCTTGCATGTTGTGAATCATGAGTTAGTTCCACAGAGCTACACAAATACATAATCAGGTGGTTTGCTTTGAAGAGAACTGCTTAAGAGCATACCTACTTAAAAAAATAAAAATATTGCTTATCAGAATTGCTTTGGAACTGGTTATGCAGAGAACTGATCAAGAAATACTTGACAGAACTGTTTAATAACTGGTTAGCAGATGAATTGCTTAATTGAACTACTTATTAGAAGAACTTCAGAACTGCTTAAGAATTGCTTATTTAGAGAACTGCTTAGTGGGAAACTGGCTCAAAAATCTCCTGAAGAAAATGTATTAGATTTGCATTATTTTTAGGTAACAGCAGGGGAACTGCTTAAAATGGCTTAAGAACTGAACATCAGGTGAACTGCTTATCATGGAAGTGTTTGAAAACTGCTTAGAAGCTAATTGCCTAAAAGCATAAAGGTTTAGAAATGACTCAAGACTACTTGACTTAGAGAAATGTTATGATAACTACTTATGCACAATCATTATATGGGACTCTGGAGTAGGAATGTTGAATTGATTGACACAGAGAAAGACAGAGTGAAGGCTAGCATACCTAAAGAGCAAAACAGTTTAGTATTTTGTGGTGTCTGCTATTATCAGTTTCATGTGCATGAGTTTGATGCTGGTCTGATTTGTATTTTACTGTGGAATTTGGAAAGCTTTCTATTTATATTAGATGTTTGTGGTAGTTGATGTCTGTGTTAATTCTGTTAAACATAATCAAATTATTGCAACAGTAGCAGACATTGGCAGTGTCCAGTTCCTGTTATTTAGAAAACATACCTTTATTACCTGGTGTCTCTAAGGACAGCTGATCTCAGATTTTTCTCCAATCTATTTGGATGCCTTTTCAAAACCACATTTCAGCTTTTGAACATATCAGACAATAAATTCTCATTGCCCTGAATGCAGATGACTTAAGGTTTGGTTCACAACTACCATTTTGTATAAACTTTTCCTCTCAGATGGTAATTAAGTACTGTAAACAATCATAGTATATTTTCCATGACTCTGTAAAAGATATAGGAGTTCATCAAAAAATAAATGAATGAATGGACTAATGTATGGCTATTTGGATGAATGCCCAATTTTATTTTATTTTTTTCTATTTACAATGTTGTACACAAGATGCTCACTATCCCTCCGTACTACTGCTGCTGCTTAAAGTTGTGTTTGTACTTAGTATGTGTTTTGTATTACTTTTGAATGAAGCAAATGCTTCAGTATATGTAATGATGTATGTATATTCTCATATTTATACATAAATGCACACAAATGTTCTTTCATAATACAAATCAATAAGTCTATTAAAAAAAGAAAACCACCATTGATATGCTAAGAAAAAAGTAAATCAGGCAACAATATGGAAAGTGCCATGTCATCTACATTAGTTCCTCTGCAATAAATTACTGTCATTTATGCAAAATAATAATTAAAATTTTGCCGTTGCTTTCTAACACAAAACCAGTTAAATCGTATGCACCTTTCTGTCCAAGCAGAAGCTCCACACCCTTTAATGGAAGCTTTATTCCCGTATTTAAATATATTAACTGCATTATTAAACATCCATGACCAAGGTGTTATCAATTTTTTAATGAAAATAGAATGGCTTTACAAGCCTGCTAACACAACCATTGCATATGCTACATCAGAGTGATACTTTTCACTACACAATCCTTACTAGAACACAACTCAATAATGATTGCAACAATAACAGATGACTTCACAAGTTAAATGCACTACATCAGCAACATTAAAGTGTTATGTCCATTCTCTCTTTATATATTAATCTTTCTCTCTCTCTCTCTCTCTATATATATATATATATATATATATATATATATATTTATACACACACACACACACACACACACACACACACACACACACACACACACACAAAATATATGCAGCCTTAAACTGACATTATCATGGTCTGTGCCATCACAAAGAATCCATTCAGAATATTCAAATATAACCAGTTTGAACATATTATGTGGAGTCTCTCTAGTGGTGATTATATACTTTACTTGGTTTCAATTGTTTGCATGACTCTATGTATTTATTTATGTATCTATAGCTACAATAATATATACTTTCTCTGTATGTTTAATTGTGCAAGTGCATATATAATCCAACAAATAGGCTCTTCAAGACCACCAATACAACAAAGTTGTTGTTTATTGAGGCAAGGCGGAAAATAAATAAAAATACTTCAAAATAAAATGTTCAAGCACATAAACACTACAAATACACTATGTTTTCATCAGTAATGACTTCTTCAGATGCATATTATATCTAACAAAACCCTGGCATTTTATAACCTCCTCAGTCAATGAACTATCCAATGAACATTAAAAATCATTTAACACCAATTAATCACTTAATTTACCCCTTATTGGCCCGCTGCTTAAAATTCTATAAAATTCTCTGTTGTTTTTAAAGTTGTCTGTTATTTTTAAAAGGAAGACAATACATAAATTATTAAATAAATTATCAAAACATTAAAATATTAAAATAAATAGAAGAATTCTTAAAACCACTTCTCATGTGTCGATAGCATTATCTAGCTTTATAATGTGTGTACTTAAAACCCACAAATTATAACACTAGATGGTGCTATCGACACATGAGACGTAGTTTTAAGAAGTCTTGTATTTATTTTAATGTTTCTGATAATTTATTTTAATAATTTATTATGTATTGTTTTCCTTTTAAAAATAACAGAGAACTTTAAAAATAACAGAGAATTTTATAGAATTTTAAGCAACCAGTAAGGGGTAAATTAAGTGATTGACTGGTGTTAAATGATTTTTAATGTTCATTGGTTAGTTAATTGACTGGGGATGTTATAAAATGACAGGGTTTTGTTAGATTTAATATGCATCTGAAGAAGTCATTACTGATGAAAATGCGGTGTATTTGTAGTATTTATGTGCTTGAACATTTTATTTTGAAGTATTTTTATGTATGTTCTGCCTTGCCTGAATAAACAAGAACTTTGTTGTGTTGGTGGTCTTGAAGAGCTTTTTGTTGGATTATTAGTTCTGCTTGGCCCTTCTTCTCTATATGTTGTTTATTGGTTCAGGTGCATATATACATACACACACACATAATAAAAAACTTGTTCAAAAATAATATAGTGTAACTGCTATCAGTAAACACAAACCAAAATTACAGATGGCCAGTAGTTCAGTAAGTGTAATTTATTGGTAAGCACTTTAATTTCTCAAGCATCAGTAAAGACTTATTCAAATAAACAATGTGATCTATTGGCCTCCTGTTTTATATATTTTATATATATATATATATAGAGAGAGAGAGAGAGAGAGAGAGAAATGAGACAGCTCTGTGAATTTTTCTTAAGAAATAATTCCAGCACCTTTAACCCTTGTAAATTGTGATTTACAAAAGCTGTAATATGTTTAGTGCAACAGATGTCTTGGCATGAAAGGTATGTTTTAAGAACAATTTCAGATACAAGCTGATTTAAAGAGATCCAGCTAAAGTTTTTGGCATCTGTATGTATTTTTTATAACAGTTCTTAATATGTAATCAACTCTATTGCCTGATGTTTCTAGTAGTGTATAGTTTGGAAACAACTGAGAGATTGCTGTAATGCAAAAATCATATGAAATCTATTGCTACAGTTATCTACTTGATAGCACTGCATACAAAATCGACAGTCCAATAGCATGCTAATATAAAATAGCAAAAGGTTCAGCCACAGAGTCCTACAATAGGATAACGTGGTAGGGCAATCCAAAAGCAAGTTCTAAAATGCTATTTCAGAGCAGACCTGTGAGGACTTAATATGGTTATTTGATGGTTGTACAACCATGGCTGTCAATTGCTACTGTGGGTCTGTCAGGGCTGCAGCAGGTAAGCACTGCAAGTCTATGTGTGGAAGAGTGTGTATGTGTGAAGGCTCATAATTTTTACTTTATCAGTGTGTGTGTGAGTGAGTGTCTTTGAATTTGTGTATGGAAGTTGAATGTGTATGTTTGTGACTGTAACTTTCTGGTAGCGGCATCATGTATATTTCTGTGGGAATACTTAATACAGTTTATTAGTACTACTGATGTGCATTAGCAAAGCACTGTTAGTGCTACAGCAAACATGTCTAAAGAGAACTGTTTAAGAATTGCTAGAGACCTGCTCAATAGGAGCAGTGCTTAAGACAGTAACTGCTGAAGAACTGCTTAAGGGCTGCTTAGGAAGGCAACTGTTTTAGAACTTCATGAGAAGTTATAAGCTGCTGAAAAAAAACACTTCAGTGGAAAACTGCTTCAGTACAGCTTGGGAACTGCTTAAGAGCAAATCTTTTTATGAACTGCTTCAGGGCAGAACTGCTTAAGAACTGTTTCATACCTACTTATCAAAATAACTGCTTTAAAACTGCATGACTTTTGCTCTAGAGGAGAACTGCTTGAGTGTGCATAAAAAATTGCTTAAATGTAGAGAGGGCCTGAGTAAAGGTGGGACTGCCTAAAAATTCATTCAGAGGAGAATACCTTAAGTACTGTATAAGAACTTGAATTCCTCTGAGGAGTATCCTTTTAAGGAGAAGTAAAGCTCTGAAGGGCTCCGACCAAACTTTCTTTTAGTAAGCTCATCCCAAGCTGCCTGACAGTTTGGGTGTGTCGATGGTGCCATGAAGCTTTGGAACCGGGCTGACTGTTATATCCTTGGCGAGATATAACCCATATAGCAAAGGCTTCTGTAGCAGTGACCAGTATGATGAACACCTGTTTAAGATCTTTGCAAGAGCTACTTAATATAACTGCTTATTAGTTGAACCTTTATCATTCAGAAGAATTGTTTAAGAAAATAACTTCTTAAGATTTAAGAGAGACATTGCTTTAGAACTGCTAAAGAGAAAGTATAGTTGTGTAAGTAAACCAAGCAGTGATCATTCAGACATCTGCTATGTCCTGCCAAGGATATAAAGCCAAATAGCTTCTAAAGCTTTTGAACATCATCCACATGTGCATGCACACACACATGCATGCATACACCCCCACATCTTTAGTTGGCTGGAGTTGGTTCACTAACAGTTAGGTTTGTATGTCAAGCCCTTCAGATCTTTTGTTCCTAGAGAGAGAGAGGGAGAGAGATGTTAAAACCCTGAGAATGGCAAATAATTATAAATACTCACACCCCGTCATAAAGAAATACAGAAAAATAATGGGGATGTAGGAATGGGAGGGTGCTATTGCTGCAGTGTTCATTCAAATTTCTACTGTTATGGTAAGTTTACTTGCAAACTGTACTACGTTCTTCATTCAGTCACTACTGTGGTAGCCTAAGCTATATGGGTACATTTCGATAGCTTAGATAGGCTAAGAGGAGGAAGGATAATGGTTTGTTTTGGTGCCTCTGGAGTGTGGTCCTAGCAAAGCCTGGCTTAGACGTTGAGAAATATAGTTTATACTGCTATGTAAAAGTATGCTCAGATGACCAAGTTGTTGCTTACAGAATACTTCTAGAATTCAACCCTTTCCTAAAATCCACAGAAGAAGCCAAGGCCTTGTAGAATGAAACTCAAGACTGCCTGGAATGGTTCTCTTGTTGTTGGAGTAACAAAATGTTATAACATAAAGGACCTATTTGGAAGTAGCCTGTTTTGAAACTTTTTTTGGTACTTACGTATTATCACAGCCAGATTTTCGTGGTTGCGAAATGCGTATTTCGTAAGCACCATTTTGTCTTAATTTCATTAGAACCCAAAATAGCTTTATGATAGCCTGACTGAAGTGATTATCTCCTCTTCATTTAGGCTAAACGCTGTAAATAGATCAAAATACAGACAGGATGAAGTTATACAGATAACGTCTTTACAGAATGGATGTCGATTGCAGGTCTCACTGACCGCATGCAGTAATAACCTGTTTCTGCGTCATGTTGTTCGTCTGCTTCATATCACTTTCACACTGTCTTATTTTTTATTTTTTTGGCAATTACTGCATTGCAATGTTCTCTTTTTTTAACCAATGAATCACACCTGACCTGCTCCTCGATGTTTTTTTAAACATCTTTAATCCTGTAATTGTTTACAACTTACTAGAAGGTTGCCTGGAGAAAACAGTGCAGAATGCAAACGTGTAAGTACCGCATGTACTTGAAACAGAAACCACAGACTGCAGACAGCAGAGTGAAATCATGTACAAGCTCTGTGTACTGCAAAGCATGTGGCAGTTTACAGATGGTGTAATACAAATAGTCACAGCACTGCTCACAAAAATAAAAGTAGCAATTCCTCCAGCAGACAGGCTTCAGAGACCTCCACGCTAAAAGTACAAGTCCCCCCACCCACCTCCTCACAACACCATATTGTTGTTATCTGTAAGGTACACGTACATGTGAAAGGATTTCTTATTATGTATTTCTTTAAATGTTTTGATGTTAAGGGAAATTTATGGGGAACCAAAACAAGAGTAGGGTATTTACTTGCGGTACACAGACTTTGTAACATGATGATAAAGAACCGTGCAGCATGGGGACTTAAAAGAAGAGAAATGCTGGCAGTGAAGTGCGGAAAGAAACATGAACAGTATATTTTTTTACATTTTATTGACATCACTACAGAAAAGACAAGGTTGTGCTATAAGGATACACATTATACTGTATTTCTCTGACATTAATGGCAGTATTTCAAGATCGTTATGCGCATTTTGCAATCGCGAAAATCTGGTTGTGATAATACGTAAGTACCCTTTTTTTCTTTCTTCTTACCTTGACAGGAAAATAACAACTGATTAGATGTTCTGAAAGATTTTGCTCTGTCTTAAAAGTCACTTAGTTTTATGGGGACAACAAAGTTATGAAGTAACTTTTCTTCCTCATTTTAGGGTCTAGAAAGAAGACAGACAGGGAGAGAGAGAGAGATGGATAGCTTGGATTACAGTAAAAATCAGATACCACATCAGGCATTAAAGAAGGATTAGTTCCTAAATAACCCCCTTCCTTGTAAACAAATGACATAAGGTGGACCCACTATAAGAGCTTGCAACTTAGATACTCTTCTTGTAGAGACCAGAGTATTGAGTCAGACTGTGTTCCATGTCAGGGGAGTTCAGGTCAGCCTGACAAGCTGGTTCCAGTGCTAAGAATTAATATTGCTTACCCAAAACTAAGGTCTGAAGGTGGAGTCACCTGTTTTCTAGGAGGTCTTGCATGCAACATCCCTTTCAAAAACATTTTCCTATGAAACTGCATTGAAAGAGGGAGAGCCATGGGCAGACATGCTGAAATAGCCAATAAGTGAACCTTGATTGACGAGTAAGATAGGCCATAGGATAATAACTCTTGCACAAAATGTAAAACCACAGAAATACTAAACATAAATGCGAGCTGTTTCTTTTGTTACTGACTAGTAAAAGTTTTTGCATTTCATAATACTTGATTTTCTAGTAGCAGGCTTTCTTGCTTCCATTATTAATTGCTGAACATCTCCAGAAAAATAGTTCCTAAAATGTATTAAGGTCCTGTCATGCTGGGAGTCAGTTGCAGTTGTTTGGGGTTGGGATGTATCCAACATATCTGGTCCTGTGTGACTAAATCCATATGGTTAAGAAGCTTGTGGCATTTGTACCAGGCCATTTCTCAAAGAAGGGAGTTGCCATAATTACCTTTTGGGGGTCTTTCTGAATCTTTAAAAATAACTTGGATTTTAGTGAAAAGGGTGGAAAGGCATAAAGGAGAATTTGTGCCCAAGGAAAGAAAAAGAAAAGGCATCTGTCTTTAGGTTTTTTTTGCATGGAATCTTGAGCAGAATTTTTCCAAATAATTATTGAGAATGGAGGCAAAATATCTGTTTGAGATGTTCAAGATGCTCCCCACAGATGGAGCAAATCTTGGAAGACCCCTAGATTCAGCTTCCATTTGTGAGGGTCTGTCCTGGTCCTGCTGTGCTTGTCTGCCATACACTGTTGCACTGACTGAATGCAAGATATCTGTAGAATGAAACTGTGTTATAGCTATATCCCAGACTACTATGGCTAGTCTGCCCAGACAATTAGATCTGGTTCCCCTTGCTTATGTATGTACACCACCACTCTGGTGTTGTCTGTTAGCACTTCCAGAGGTCCCATGGAACAGATGTGATTTATAGGGCTGTGAGTATTTATGACAGCTAACATCTCTTTTATGTGAATGTGATTTAGTCTGTCTTGTCTTCCAAAGACCCTGCTCTTTTATCTCGTAAACACTTATCCCCAAGCAAGGTCTGAGGAGTCTTTTGTGACTGACTGTGCTGGAGCAGGAAAGAGGAAGGGGAGACCTGTATTATGAGAGATTTGGTGTCCCCACCACATAACCACAATTTTCACAAGTCCTAGAACAAGAATTTGAAAAGTCAAGGGATGTTGGTGCAGGGAACATAGAAATTTCAGGTACCATGATGATGTCATGAGACCCAGAATCCTGAGAAGCTCACTTACTGAGATGGAAATCTGTGTGGATAACTTTAGTTCTGTTTTACCTGTGGAAGAAAAATGCTTTGAACTGTCACTTCAAGCAGATATCCCAGAGAACTTTCCTGTGAAAAGGAGTCAAAAATAATTTCTGAATGTTCTCTTGGAATCCCAGCATGTAGATTACTTACCGAAGTGAGAGATTCCTAGCACATTGAAAAATACCCTGCAAAATTAAGGAAGTTGTCTGAATAAGGAGAAAGACTAATACAACTCAGTCTGTAATAGGCTATCACAGGAGCTAGTCACATTGTGTGTACCCTTGAAGCATTAGATAGCCCACAGGGTAAGGCAGAAGGGAGGGTGATCTTTCTTTTTAAAAGCTCCCTGACACTACTTTTTAGGTCTGCTTATCAGCAGATTGCTGGGAATGTTTATTTTGCTTTTTATTGAAATTGGATAAGTGACCATAGATTCCCTTGGCAAACTTGGAGAATGGGGGCTGAAACATCTGAGAGATCCATTGAATCAGCTTCCCCTCTCATTAAAGCTCTGAATCACCTCAGTATCGGAAGGTCCTAAAACTGGTTCTCTAGCCTCTGGGAGTTTTTCTGATCATAGCCAGACAAAACTCTTCATAACAATTCCAGTGGCTGCAGACATGGATATGGCATCAGTAGAGTCGTATGCACATTTTAAATAATGGGTAGTGACTTGAGAAACGGTAGAAGCCAAATTACACAAAGCAAAATTTTCCTCATGAGAGGAAGCCATTGCAAAAACATTTCTCGTATTCTCATAATTGGCTAGGATAAACTTAAGCATATCAGCCTGACAGCTGAAAATTCTAAACAGAAGAGTTACAGACCCATGCACTTTTTTTCCTGAAAATTATCAAAAGCCTTCCCATCCCTTTCAGAAGGCGGAGGAGGATTGATATTAATAAAATGATTAGCAGCGGCTAGTCCAAGTTTGGGATTAGATAAAAGAACCATCAAGTACTGACCCCTGAGCTAAACCAACTAAATTGCTCCTTTTCAGTATCACTGAGACAGAAGACATATGTTTAGTCTTTTGTTTCTTCTTTTCAGGAATTGCTGAAGAAATAGATCCAGATTTACCAACAACCACCTCCCTAGAGATGAGCACAGCTGTTCAGTAAAGCAGAGTGGCTTACCCTAAGGACACATCAACAGCTGTAGATGATGTGTCTAGGCCCTTATCAAAAGTAGCTGTATGGACTACATCAGCGGGGCTCAAAGAAAACGATGAATGCTCTGAGGAACCAGCTATGTCCACAGCAGAGTCACCCACCCATGACTAAGCCAAAATATTACCCTGCTGTGGTGGCAAAGGGTGCTTAACAATCTTTCTTTTTGTGGCTGAGTGAAGGTACAACTGAATAACTGGTAGGTTGCTCCATGATGAAGCAACATAAATGTGCACGATTCATGTGGAAGCTAAGAAGGACTAGTAGGCACAAACAGGTAAGTTCTAAAACAGAAACTTTTCAGAAAAAAATAGTAAAAAACACTTCAAACAGCAACAACTCCACAGAAAGTAAAGTAATACCAATTTCTTCACAGGAAATATAGTTAAGCAACAACTGTTTTACCACAAAAGTATTAAAAAAACACACTACAATTTAAAAGTGATTAAAAGTACTTATATAACTTTTGATTGCATGGAAGGTACCCTGAAGGGGTTCAGGTGCCTAGGCAGTGAGACATTTCCCTGTGGTACATTTGACTGGGGACACATGGCTGAAGTGACAGTCAGCTGCAGAGAAATATGGTTGTTTGCAAAAGCTGTTTGCTTTTTCAAAATTCATATGGGTATGTGGATGTGACAGACAGTAGCCATGGCATGGGGAAGATAGGGTACAGTGTAGTTATCCTTTAGAGGACAGACACCACCCAACAGCTGGTACTGTAGCTTCCTGATGGCATATGGAATCCCTTGCACCTCCCTTTTCTTCATCCTAAGGCTATTTAATCATGTTCAACGGTATTGATTTTTCCAACCATTGTGCCCTTAAGGCATGCTATCTAGCAGTGTGAATGTCTCGCAGACTGGATGACCTTATCTCTTTCTGCTATTACCACCTCCTGCTTTATTCAGGTCTATATCTAGCTCCATAGACATCTGGATAGTGCCCATTATTAGCTGTGAATATTTTAATTACTGCAAGCCCCATCACTTAGCAGCTGTGATTAAACCTGTGTTTTTGAGACTTTGACTGATGCACAGATATGTTGGTCATGGGTAAGTTTCCATGATTAAGATGAGAGTTCTAAAATGAGTGAGCAGTGGCACAGTAACAATAAATGAATTAAAGTGTCCCAGTCCCAGCCTAGTCACTGTCAAAACTGACATTACCCCCTCAGTTTGCATCCCCATGGCACAGTGGCATAGATTAAAAATCCATACCACTCTTGTTGCAGTATTAAAGAAACTGGTTTAGTCTAACTTGCTGCCTGCTTCCAGAGCTGGTCATATTTACAGATGAATATATTTAAAATATAAATATGTTTCACTACCATTTTTTGTGTAGGTACTGCACATTACTTACCAGCAGCAGCATGCATGCTGGCAATGCAGAAATTGTTTGGCTATCAAGTCCCAAGTCTTAGTCAGTGTGTGAAAACAGTTATTTTGTACTAGTTCATCTTGAGTCCACTGCTAAGATGTTTCAGTATGAGATAAAAACGTGGCATGAGTGTGCCATAATCAGCTGCTGTATTACAAGAAAACTGATTAAACCAACATTAAAAACAAATCCTTTAACCAAAGCATTTATCAGTTGTCCGAAATGAATGGCAGAGTCAGAGGGTGTGTGTGTGTGTGTGTGTGTGTGTGTGTGTGTGTGTGTGTGTGTGTGTGTGTGTGTGTGTGTGTGTGTGTGTGTGTGTGTGTGTGTGTGTGTGTGTGTGTGTGTGTGTGTGTGTGTGTGTGTGTGTGTGTGTGTGTGTGTGTGTGTGTCAGCGGTGATGTGGGATTACTTTTCAGCATCAAACATTTGCAGTGTTTTTCTTAGCAAATCCATCCCAGGGATTCATGAATGCCTACTCTACTTGTACACTATTTTGAGTGAACAGATAAAACAAGAATAACTCTCTCTTAATTTTAGTTTTTCTACTGATTTCTGTGCAGTGTTAAGTATTGAGAAGGATTCATAAAAGTCACCACAAAGTGTAAACCACGTGTACACTTAGTGTAATCTTTCTGAGTAACTAGAAAACACACAAAAAATGATAGGGATGTTCTTGAATACAGATAGCATACACATATTGTAGGCATTAATGAATCTGGCCCAAGTTTTTATTTGCTGTAAGAAAATGTAAATAATGCTGCAGTTGTAACATTGACTCCATCCCCTTTTGAACCTGCATTATCCTCTTCCCTACAAAAATTATACTGGAAGAATATACAGTTGGTGACTCTTACTTTCTGTCAAGAGGATCTCTGACCTTCAAGCAGTCAGTTCCACCCATTCTGGTTTTTAACAAGGACAGAGATATTTTTTTCATACCAGTCCTCCTTTTATGCCCAAGATGCTTAATGATTTGTCTTGAATTAGTCCATTTATCTTCCTTTTTTTACCCTTCTCCATAGAATCCTAGGGAAAGGGTTCTTTGCACATTGGCTTTACATTAGCAGCTAAGATATTACCTAGAAAAGTCAAAACATACCAGGAAATTGGATTTGATGGTGTCTAAGCAAGCCATCTCCTCCTGGATTTCTGAAGCCATTTCTTTTTGCTATTCTTTTTATGGCAAGCAGCTTTCTTTTTCTCTTTGTGCTTATTATGTCTGGGCAGTGGCATCTTCTGTGCTTCTTTCAGGACAGGCTTTGCTAGGGCCATCCTTCATGTTTTTTGGAGGTCTCTTCTGTGGCTTACTCCTTCTGTACTTTCCAGTAGCTTTTGTACTCTCCCAAGAGTGAAGAATCCTGCAACAGTGAAAAGGAATGTCATAACTCTGTTGTGCAAGATCTTCCCATAACAACAAACTACTTCTCACTGTTGCAGTATTTCTTCCCTCTCTCATACACTATGTTACATTCTGTTGCCTTCATCATGTTTGAGAGGTCTTTCATATCCTTTTCTTTGCTTTGTCCTCTTTCTGTTGCTGATTGTACATGTTATTGCTTTCCTCTAGGATTGCTCTGGTTCTTTAGGGGCAGTTCATTTCTGAGGATTAGGTGCTCATACATCATATAAGCATATGGCGCCTTGCTATGCTAAGCCTTTGTTATGCTAGCCAGATATTTTGCTATCCTTCCCAGAATATCTCAAGACTGAAGAATACTGCAACTGTACCTTCCTTCTTTTCCTTTACTTCCTCCTTGAACTTACAAAGATTCATAGGTTCATAGCTGCCCTTGTGGACCATTTTCAGCCTAGCCAATTACACCATGTGAGAATCAAACCCTGCACTTTATGTTTGTAAGGTAAACACCTTAGCCATTATGCCAACATGAGTTTTATTATAAATTTTAATGGCATTTTGTATTCTCTGTTCCAAAGTTCTATTTTCTAAATCTCTACTCTCTCTGTCTTGTTACTGTATTATCTGAATATTTCCCATCACCAATTTTTCTTACGATTTCACAATACTGTAATACATGTGCCAGCTACTACAATACTGCAATTTAAAAATCCCTGTTTAAATCTTTTTTATATATTCATATAATACCTGTAAAATTTAGTATATGATCTTAATTGTCAGTATTTGTATTTCATTTGCTTATCTTGTGCATTACTACTGCAGTTATTTTCTGCTTGTGGCCTAATCTAAGACTGTAAAGGGTCGATGGACCAGCCTGTTTCCCAATTAAGAATCCAGTTGATATCAAAGTTATTGAAAAAAACAAAGCCTCTGTTACACATGATCACCAATGATAGTGTTATATATTATGAAGATAAACATGTTCAGCTGCAAGCTATACTCACTCATATTGTATGAGTAAGAAAAATAATCTATGTCCAACTACCTGCTCTGCTAAATCAAAGACATTTCAATAGAACACAAGATATTTATCATTAATGCTGGTTTCTGACAAAAGACCATTTAAATAATATGTACTGTTTTGTCAAAGGAAAAGTTAGCTTTTCAGATAATACATAATTCTAAGCACAAACAATTGTTTACAGTGTGTGTGTGTGTGGGGGACATGATCCCCTCAACAACAAGAGGTTCACTGTCTTAATTTTGAATGCTAACAGCAGTATTACATTTATGACCACAATGTTAACTCAGTTTTTCAATAATAAAAGATTGGTTATAAAACATGAAGTGCTGTACAAGTCTGGCACATTTTTCATTACACAATTGTTTACTAGATCATCAATTGTTATGTCTAATTATGACAGGGCACTTCACATTTACAGTTAACTACTAATTCAAAAACATGTAAGTGTTCTATCTGTATGCACACATATACAGATATATATCATCAGACTAACACAACAATCTGTGCTACCACAATTAATGCAACATATTTAAACTTAACCAGTTTGAGTATCCCCTGTGCAGTCTCCATGGTACTGCTATGATGTTTTGAATATACAGCAAAAGTACAAATTTATATATATATATATATATATATATATATATATATATATATATATATATATACAGACACATACGTGTGTGTGTGTACCTATAGCTATATTTTTTATATATACATGTGTGTGTGTGTGTGTGTGTGTGTGTGTGTGTGTGTGTGTGTGTGTGTGTATGTATATATATGGGTCTACATGAAAAGTTTGAAGACCCAGATACTCGAATAACAAAATATTGAGACCATAAAAGCGAAACTCTGGTTCATCAAACCCTCACAATAACAAAATCCAGAACATCGAATGGTAAACATTATCAGAAGTCCAGTCTGCACTTAAAAGAACAGTTCTCCCTTTAACTACAATTTACAGGAAATCTGTATCAGGGTTTTAAATAGAGATCACAGTACAGTGAGGATTGGGAAATTTACCCTTTTTGTAGTGTGATCTCAGAGTTGGTATATATAATTTAGAGGGGATGTGGGGGGTGCAGGGGGGACTTTCCCCCCTTCAAAACTTGTTGTGTCTTTCGGCTTTTCCCAGTTAGGGATCGCCACAGCAGAACTCCGGTCTGCTAATGATTGGTAGTTGATTTTTATGTGCCGAGTTACCAGCCCTGACGCACAACCTTCAACGAAGGTACGCCCATTCACGCATGTCTCCACGCAGAAGACGCTCTAGCTGAGAATCAAACCGGACAGCGTCTTACTGTGAGGTGACAACGCTACCACAGCGGGTTCCCCCCCCTTCAAAACTGCTGATAGAGATTTCCTGTCAGTTGTAGTTATAGGGAGAACTGTTCCTTTAAGTGCAGACCAGACGTCTGGTAATGTTTGCCATTCGTTGTTCCAGGTTTTGTTATTGTGAGGGTTCGATGAACTGGAGTTATGCAGATATGGTCTCAATGTTTTGTTATTCGAGTATCTGGGTCTTCAATCTTTTGATGTAGCCCATAGATAGATACATAGATAGGTAGATAGACAGATACAGATATATTTATTTAGATAGGTAGATACAGATATATAGATGTACATAGAAATTTACTTATGAAGTTATTCCAAAGAAATTATTCTGACATATTTAATCATAGTGATTTGGGAATACCCTTCATGATATCTTTAGGGTGACAGATGCCCTTGACTAGAACACATTTTCTAACAGTTTTTACTTGCAAATGGGTTGCTAATGGCCTTTTTTCCATGCAAGTTTTGCATGTCTCTGAACCACACAGTTGCTCTATAATTATAATACAGCCATACTACAAGGAAATACATCTGCTACAGACCTACATGTTTTAAGTTATGCTGCAGTTAAGTCAAATAACTCTCAGGTAATGCATATTCCATTAATCCATACAGATATACCGTTTTCTGATACAAATGTATCAATATATGCTTTCAAAATAGTTAATGTTTCTACTCTCCTAATTTCACAGTAAAGTTTATTCCATACTTTTGGTATTTATGATAAAAGATCATCTTCTTTTCTGTTGTTCAGTGCTACTTTAAATAGTGGACTTCTATTTTTGTGTGTTTTTCGTTTGTGAAATTATATACTTAATGTTAAATCAAGCATTTTTTTAGTGTTGGATTACCCTCAGCCCTAAAGGCTAGGCTCAGTTTCCCTCTAAGGCACATATAGGCTAAATTGTATAAATTGATTTTCTTTGGTGTCAGATAATTTAGATTTGAACAGCTTTTCTTTCTGATAAACTGTTATTATACATCTTCTAAGATACCCACTTCTGTTATCGTCATGCTATAAAAGACCATGTTATACTCAAGTTATAGGTCTTGCAATTGACTTAATATAGTCATTGCAATTTTATCACATGATATTGTTGTACTGATGATTAGACCTACTTTTAGTCATTTCTGTATATCTAGTATCCATTATATGATCTTTAAACATATTTGGAAAGAATGGCAAAACATATAAACCCCCACAATATCTCAAAAATATCAGAATGCTCCACGGCTGTACATAAAACAAATAAATAAAGACAAAAATGGTACTATAACAACTTTTAGAGCAACATCAAACACAAGACTGAAAAAATCTGTACAGCCATTAAAGAAATCTTACAGCCTGGCCAAAAATTCAAACCTTACTCATCTCCCAATAATTCACAAGTCAAAACTGCAACAGAAATCAATTCTTCTTTCTTAGACAGTGCAGCATTCTTAACCAAGGATTTCCAGCATCTAATCCTTGCTCTGCCTAAAAGGCACTTATCACTACATCCACTTTCACATTCATACCTGGGCCTACATTCTGTATAAAATTACTCTTAAACTAAAACCATGGTCTATTTCATCTGATAACTTTCTAAGTCAGTACCTTAAAATAGCAGCCGATAGCATTGATTATTTTGTCTTAATCCTTCTGAATAGGTCATTGCAGGAATACCGTATTTCCTCTCTGTGGAAAAATCACACATTATCCCTGTACACAAAGGATGAAATTCAACAGACATTACTAAGTTTATACCTATAGCAGTCTCATCTCCCTTTCCATAATACTTGAAAAATGTATTAAAAATAATTTCTAAACTATCTTCTGCAGGAAATACTCCTATAGCACCACACAACACAGCTTCTGGCCCTCCTATAGTGCTATCACTACACTTTTAACCTTTATAGATACTATCAGTAAAGCTAGAGACAATGGCAAATTAGTCTCCTTGTTTCTAGACTTGTCTAAACCCTTCAGCATGGTTTGTCACAGCAGATGCCCTCACTATGTTTCTCTCCACCCACCCTTCTATGTTTAAAAGATATCAGTAGGTTCAGTAAGTAAAATTGCACTCCACTCTCTCTCCATATCTCCCAGTCCCCACTGATGCACCACAGTTCTCTGTCCATAGTCCTGTCCTCTTTTATATTCTCACTAATGCCCTCAACACATCCACATAACAGGTCTCCTTAATGCAATATATATCTGACTCTGCACTCATAAGTACATCTGACAACCTTGGCACATCTCCAAAAAAAAAAAAAAAAATCACCTCAATAAATCCCTCTCTCATAAAAAAAAAAAAAATATATATATATATATATATATATATATATATATATATAAATGGGTCTACTTGAAAACACCGACACACCAAAACACCGACGACGAGAACACCGAGACTGGAAGATCGACAACTGAGATGACCGACAGTTTAAAAGCATGAAACTTCACATGCCCGACAAACCACAATCCCCACAATCAACAAAACAAAACAAATACCTTTTCCGAAAAACACACACACAACACAAGTACACCAAAAACCTTACAAACCTACACTAAACCTTACATACACAACTATCTATGCACTAACCTTAACCCAAACCCTAACCTCAAGATCCATCACTATCGCACACTCACCTAACCCGCGCCCTAACCCTAACTCACTTAACCCGCCCCTAACCCTAAAGTCTGCCACTATTGCACACTTACCTTAACATGTCGGTGTTCTCAGCGTGGGGCTTTTAAACTGTCGGTCATCTCAGTTGTCGATCTTCTGGTTTCGGTGTTCTCATCGTCTGTGTTTTGGCGTGTCGGTATTTTCAAGTAGACCCATATATATATATATATATATATATATATATATATATATATATATATATATATCTAGGACGTTTGCTCGACTGAGCAAACGTCCAAATCCATAAAACTTGAACACACTTTAACGAAAGCGCTTTTATCTAAAAAGCACTTTCATTAAAGCGTGTGACAAAAGAAAAAAAACACTACATTTACATTTTAGCAGGAGGGCTTCACCCCCTGCACCGCCCATGTGGGGGGGGCTGTGCCCCCACACCCCCTACTTTAATATTCTCCCTCCGAGACCGTACTACAGTGGAGAAAAGGGAAATTTCCCTTACCTGCACCGTAGTACAGCCTCGGCAACAGTCATACTTACGCAAAAGTGTTTCTTTGGTGAAAAGCACTTTCGCATAAGTATGCCCGGCCGTTTGGATTTCGGTCACTTGCTCAGTCAAGCAAACATCCTAGATCCATATATATATATATATATATATATATATATATATATATATGTTAATTTCTTACAGATGATAATGGATGATACTCTTAAATTTTACCTGCATATGCAACATTGTATGAAAACTCACCAAAAAATATAGATGCTTTATACAGACAAAAAGTTTCTTACCAATGCAACTTAAACTATACTTGCTACTGACACCCTCCCTTTGCTACTTTATGGGTCTCCCACACTTATTAACTTCCAGGCATCAGAAAAAGAAAAACTTGGACAGTACTATACTAAAGGGGCTAAATTTGTAGCACTATATAGCACTAAAAAAAACCTAAATTGGCTAGAACTAGCCCATCGACTAACATATACACAGCTTCTTATCAACCATACAATTATCCAGCATCCATTTGCTTGTGCAGAACTAAATACCATTCTATACAACTATGTTCTTCAGTGGTCATTATGATCCAGTGACCAAATATTCATCTCTGTCCACAAACCCATCAAATCTGCTGGGCATGTTATGTATGCATACCATGTTGCTAAAGTATGGGAATCCTTACCTGTATGAATCAGGTCAATAACATCTCTCCAGTCCTTTAGAACCAGTCTGAAAGACTTCCTAGCCAAAATATGGTTCTGTTGTTGCTCATTCCCAGGATACAAACTATATCCATAAATATGAGAGAGTATGTATTAATATATTTCAACCCCTTACTCTGCCTTCTTCAGTCACTTCTTTACTTCAATTTCTGTTCCCTGGCTCTCTTTCTAAATATGCCATAACCTATTTTTTTCTTTAACTTCCTATTTTAATTCCTGTTTGTATTATACTAACTATAAACTGGTATAATTTCTCTAAACATTAAATCCTTGTTATATACATTGTAACTATTCTTAATACAGGCTTATAAAGGTCCTGCTGGTCTTTAGTCTAATATATACCTACGAATCAATGTTTTTATGTTATGTATAATTTGGTAGAATTATTTAAATTGTAGATGTTTCTATATTATTTTTGAATATTGTAAAATTATTGCTATAAAAATGTTTCTTTGGAGCTTTTCTCTCTGGACCTCCACTGAAAATGGAGAAATACCCTTTCTTATTTTCTCAGTAATCAAATGGCAATAAATACATAAATAATAAATGTAATCCTTTTCCAGTTGTGCTTCCAAGATCCTTTATATTTTCATGTATTGATAACTTTCCACTTCCCATACTAAAAGATACAGCCATTGTTATACTACATGGAACAGATTTACTTTTCTGAATATTAATCTTCAGCCACTTGTCTTCCAACTATTTTTATTTGCTCCAGACAATCAATTAAATGATGCAGGTATGTGTCATCTTGTATTATTGCCTCAGTTTTGCAATCTGGGTAGTTACACAGCCAAAACATAGCAAATGCTGGAATGTTAGAAAATATAACATTAAAAGGTATAGATCCTAAGTTTATTACACGTGATTGTTATCTGTTTGTTAAACAGCTTTTAGTCCATCTACTAATGTAATGAATTACCTTAAGATTCTTTAACTTGCCCACTGTTTGCCAATAAGGCATTGTATTGAAAGGCTTTAACACATTTAGTTATGTAACAGTGCAACCCTATACCTTGATACATTAATTTAGAAATCCTGCCATAAAGGTTTACTTCACACATCAAGCCTGAATGCCCTCTTATAAACCCATGATGAGTTTCATGAACATGTCTCATATTTGCTGCTTCTGATCATTTTTATAAGTACCTCTATTAAGAAGAAATGCTTGAAATATTCCTATGAAGAAAACTTTTGAAGAACAGCTTAGTTTCAGAATTGCTTAAGAACTGGTGAAGAGGGAAACTGCTTAGGGAAAGAATTGTACATAAACTGTGTATATGCTAAGAGAACTTCTTCATAGAGAACAGCTAACAAACTACATAAAAATTACTTGATAAGTGCTTAAGAGTACTGCTTAATAACTGCTTGAGACCTGATTAAGAAATGAGCTGCTTTACATTTGCATTAGGACAGCTTATGATGAGAACTATTTGATAATTGCTTATGAACTGTTGCAGAAAGCCTGAGATCTCCTTGAGAACTCATAGGCAGTTCTCTTCTTCAGCATTTGTCAAAGAGCTGCTTCACAGAATAACTGGTTGAGGACAACTGCTTAAGATGATAATTTTTGGAAAACTGGTAGAGAACTGTCAAAGAAATGCTTATATTTGCTTGAATAGCATATACAATTAAGAGGAGAACTGCTTGACAACTGCATAAGAATAGTGATGAAGTGCTAGGTAACTGCTTACAAACTAGAAAGGCTAAGGCCTTCTTAAAAAGAGAGTTGCTAGAGAGGAGCACTCCTTAAGATTTGATGAGCTTAAATGGGAATTCATAGTGATCTGCTGAAGATGGCAAGTGCTTGTGAGAGGAATAGCTTAAGAGAATAACTGCCTGAGAACTGATCTTCTTGAGAAGATAACTCCAGGAAAACTGCTTAGAACTTCATAAAAGGAGAACTGCCTGAGAGAACTGCTTAAGACATTTGTTTATTAACAGTACCTGTTAACCAGGTAGACACACTGGACAAGAAGTTGCTTTTCAGGGCAACATGAAAGCAGTGGCTGCTTAAGTAACTTGGACTATGTTACACAATAGGCAAATGGGGGTGAGGGAATCAAACAGAGTATTATAAAAAATACAGTTGTCTGTCTTAACCCTCTGTACCAGCTTCTAGACAAGAGCAGATCAGTTTAAGACATGCTAAAAAACTCTTGATAATAGTACATCTGTTAGCACTGCAACAAGTTAGGCCTTTGAGATGGCATCTGGGTGTGCATATGTTTGTGTGTAGATTTGGGTGTGGATGTGGCCATATGGCTGCATTCATGCATTTGTGTGATAGCATATACGGCATGATTGTAACTGTATCAGTGTAGGACTAGCTCTATGTGTGACTAATAGATCACAATGTGAGTATATGCATGTGTGCATTTGTGTCTGGAGGTGCCTATGCTACAGCATTGCATGGGTCCTTGGAGGAACATTTAACACAGTTTGTACAACTGCTTAGGTGCTCAATTCATAGACATGCATATGAGTTGTTAATGAGATTTTTACTACATTTTTACTACATGTAACTCTTTTGCATGTCACTGAATCATGAGTTAGTTCTGAGTTAGTTCCAGCGAACTACCAGAATACACGACTGGGTGGATTGTTTCAAAGAGAACTGATTGAGAGCATATGTATTTAAGAAATAGAAATATTGCCTATCAGAAGTGCTTTGGAACTGATTATCAGGAGAATTGTTCATTAACTGCTTAAGAACTACTGACCAGGACAACTGCTTTTGAACTGCTGTAAAAACTTATTAATAATCACATGTAAGAATTATTATTGCAATTACTGTTTTGCTGTAATTATACTTTTATTCTGTAGTGTGCTTTCTGATTCTAAAATACTTTTAATGTAGTCATCTTGGTGAAACTAAAGTATAGTAAACTTGAGTTTGTATTTACTATAGCTGAAAAGCCCTTCAGTGACTGCTGAATTACATGCCATTTTACTTACAATTCAGCTGATGTAATTGATACAATAAGCAGTTTGTAGTAATATAACTCAATAAGACAAATATTAAATGCAGTCATGCAGAAGTAAATTAGATCAGAGTAAGATTCCTTATATAAAGTATAACAATTTTCATACAGTATAGTAACACAGTCATAACACTAAAACTGGGTTAATCACTTTTCGAAAGAAAGCTATGTATATGTAAATCATCTTAGTAGTACCTCTCCAGGAAAGGTGTTTGTTACCCATTGAAGAGGTTAGAACTGTAATGAAACATTTGCAATATTCTGGGCATCTGTCAAAATGAAGATGTGATGAGGACAATGAAAGTGTAATGATAACTACATTTTACATTTATGTTTCTATGCTGTACACTTTACAGGATAGCTGATGCTGTTTTAATTTGCTTTTACTTGAATATAACTGCATTTTTTTATTTCTTCTCTCATTGACTGTCCTGCATTTAAGGGTTGAAATCTGCTATAACTACAGAAAACAGTTACCAACTGCAAACTGTTAAACTGTGCTATTACGTCATCAGAATTCTAACTCACATGACATGTAGTCAGGAAGCAAATAGGGAGCTGCTCAAAACAGTAAACACAAACACAAGTTTGCTATACTTAAGTATAATTTCACTTAAATAAATGAAGAAAAAACTATCTTATAATAAAGCCCACTTTACATTATGATTGCATACTTAGAGCAAAAAAGAAGAGCTAACGAAAAAACTTACACATAATCTTTAAGAACTAATAGGTTCATAGGTTCATAGGTTCATACTAGGCTATCTGCCCGAGGGCATTTATAAGCCTAGCCCATTGTTTTGTGGCTTACGCCACCCCTTTAGTATGGGGAACTATACCCATTATTTTGCTGTGCCTCTGTCGAGCAGTGACACTGAGGTAATTCCTGGGGTATATCTGCGATCTCCCATCCATTGGTCAAGATTTCTCTTGAACAAGGCCAGCGAGGTGCTCTGCCTCACATGTACCGGGATTTTGTTCCACAGCATAGGGAGTCTTTGGGTGATGAATCTATCCCTCCAGCACGTCCTATTAATAGCCGTGTCGAGGTTTAAGTCTTCCGCCCTTGTGGCTCTGATGGATCTAGATTTTTTGAGGTGAAGCATATTCATCAAATCTGGGTTTGACATGGCCTTGTATGTTAGGCAAAGGTCACCTCTGAGCAAGCGGTAAGCGACTGAATAGAGCTGGAGTTCTTTCAGTCGGGCAGCATAGGACAGATTTTTGAGACCCTTTATCCTTTTGGTGAGGAACTTTGTGGCCTCTCCAGCTGCTGCAAGTGTCGGGTCAGATACATTCCGAATGGGGCATTGTACTCAATCATTGGTCTGATGAGTGATGAGTAAAGGGAGACTATGACCTCCCTTGATCTAGATGAGAATCCCTTCATGATAAGGTGGGCAATGTAGAAGGACTTCCTAACTACTTTAGCTACATGGGTGTCGAATGACAGACTACTATCAACCTGGGTCCCCAGGTCCCTGATAACTTCTTCTGTGCTCAGTGGATTGCCACCTATTTGGTAGCTAGGGGTAACCTTGTTTTTCCCGAAGGGTATGACTATGCATTTTTGGCATTTAACTTTAGGCCGTGGCTCTGGCACCAGTTATCCGTTTCTGTGAGACCCTTCTGAAGGATATCTGTGTCAGATGTGTTTTCTACTATGGCGCCCAGTTTGCAGTCATCTGCAAACTTTGTCAGCCATAACCCTCCTGTGTTTGCTTGTACTTGGAAAAGTAGATGCCAAACAAGAGTGGGCCCAGGATTGAGCCCTGTGGGACACCACTTGTGACAGGCTTTGAGTCTGACATGGCGCCAGCAACTCTGACCCTGTGGGTTCTGTCACTCAGCCAGTTTGCAACCCATCTTGTGATGTATGGGTTAACATTTAAGCTGATGAGTTTTTCAATGATACTCGAGTGGGGTATTGTATCGAAGGCCTTAGCCAGATCGAGGTAGGCTGTATGGACTGCCTTTCCCTCATCAATGGCTTTGGTGACTGTTTCAAAAAGTCAACCAAGTTTAAAAGGCATGATCTGCCTTTGACAAAGCCAAACTGGGTTGGATCCAAAGTCTGCAAATTCCCTATGTCTTTATTTATGAGGTCCATTATGATCCTCTCCATGGCTTTGCAGATAAGGCTTGTCAAGCTAATGGGCCGGTAATTTCCAGGGTCTGTGGAGGCACCGCCTTTGTGAAGTGGGACCACAGTTGCAGTGCGCCACTCCGTGGGTACGTATCCAGAGGTAAGACTTTGATTAAACAGCTGTCCTAGCTGTGGGTTTAATTCCTCATTGAGTTCGTGGAGCACACAGCCGGGGACACCATCGGGTCCCATGGATGCTGTGTTTTTGCTTTGCAGAGAGCAGCTCTCACTCGGGCGCTGCAGATGTTTGGGGCGCTGCACTCATTTGCCATAGACATCTCTCCTTTTGGGGAGAAGTTTGCACTGAACCTGTCAGCCAGTATGTTGGCAATGTCTGTAGGATCAGTAATCTTCACATCATTTTGAACTAGTTCTGAGCATATCTGGGAGTTTCCTCCTAGGTTTCTAACATAGCTAAAGAAGGCCTTATGATTGTCTTTTGAGTCTTTAGCTATTTTTCTCTCGAAATTTGCTTTGGATGATTTTATGAGAGCTCTTAGTTTTTACTTATAGTGATCAAGGGTGTCTTACCTTTTAAGGATTTTGCTCTATCTTGTAGTAGCTTCCTCCTTTGTTGTAGAGTTTGTTTATGGCTGGGGTCCACCAGACTGGACGCTTGCCTTTGGTACAAAGAGTCTTTGTTTTGCTTGGGATTGCCTTATCCATGCAGTCCTGCAGGTGCTGGTAGAAGGCATTTGTAAGTGATTCAGCGGCTTGAGTATTGTTTTCCATGGCTCAGGGGCCTGAAAGGAGACCACACTAGTCTTTAGAAGTGTGAAGTCGGCTTTTGAGAAGTTCTTTACTGTGGTCTTTTTTATTTCAGGTGGGGGTGGGATGAGGACCTCCAGCGAGATTAGTTTGTGATCTGATCTCACCAGTGAGGGGTATACTTCCGGTGTTGAACATTGTGCTCCCATGTTCGTGATGATGAGATCAATTATGTTATCTCCTCTTGTGGGGATGGTGACTAGTTGTTCCATGGCATTTGAGTTTATGAATTCCAGGAACTTTTGGGCTAGGGTGTTTGGGCTTGAGTAGTGTTCCCAGTCTATATTAGGGTAATTGAAGTCACCTAGTATGATGGTGTTTGGTGATACATTTATCCCTCTAGTGTTTTCAGGAAGGCCATGTGAGTTTCCTGAGTTTGTGAGGGTGGCCTGTAACATGCTACAATTTGCAGAGCAGTCTTGCCTATGGTTAATTGCACCTGGATGGTCTCCGATGCATCGTGCGTTGCCACCAGTCTTGAGGTGTGGGTGTCCTTGATGAATATGGATACCCCCCCCTCCTTTCTTGGTATTGTCCGGATTTTGGGGCCGGAACGCATGATATGAGGTAAAACCTGATAGCGCTGGGGTGCTCTCAGGAGCCTTGAACCAGGTTTCTGTCACAGCACAGACATCGATGTTCTCCATACTGAGAAGGGCCTCGAGTGCGTGCATTTTGAGATTTAGACTTCTGGCATTGTGCAGCATTACCCTTAGTTTGGTTCCCTTCTTGTCTTCTAGGGTGGTAGGTTTAGAATTTGAGCCTTGCCTAAAAAGGCACTATGGGGGTGGCAAGAGCCTTTGCCAATATCCGGAATCCCAGGGTGACAGGTGCAAGCCGTCCCTTGCGAGCAGCGTGGCTTGTCCAGCATGTCATCCCAGGCAGACAGATACTGGATCCCCTTTGAATGACACCAGTGTTTAAGCCAATTGTTAAAGCTGATCATCTTATCTCTGTATTGTGGCATCATTCTTGGTGAAGGTAGGATACTGCTCAAGGTCAGGGTCATACCTGCCTGGGCTGCATAATCAGAGAGCTCCTCAATGTCTCTTTTCATGTAGTCCAAGGAGTGCGTCTCAGGTCGTTTACACCAGCGTGGACAATGACTGAGTCATATTTGTACCTGCTGTTGAGAGACCTGAGTGCTTGCGTTATGTGGCGGATTCTAGCGCCCGACAGGCAGCTTACTGTGACCTTCTCCTTACTCAGTCTGGTGAGCGGGACATCAGTGTGTCTGACTATGGAGTCACCAATGACTAGTGTGTCTGGCATTGTGTTTGGCCTTAAGGGCTGTGACTGTTTGACACTCTGACTGTGAGGTCTATGTGTTGCGGGTGTTGTGTTCTGAGGTGGTGGTTGTTTGGGTGTCTGCTTTGGTGGCCTCTGCTGTTTTGGTAGATTTTTGATCAGAGCCTCCGAGTATGTCTTTGTGTGTTTATGTGTATGATTTGAGGTTGTAATGGTACTATGTGAGACTGGGTCTATAGTGTGTGTGGTAACCTTCTCCTCCTGACTGGTCTTGCCAGTCCTATGTTGAGAGAGCTCAGCCTCCAGTTTGGCCGTATAGTTGCATCTCTCGCATGTATTTGTGTTTTGTGGGAGGAGGAAAGGGTTGTCTGTGTACATGAGGCAATTGAAACATTGCCTCAATATTCCCAGGTTCACCAGCTGAGCAGGAGAGGACACTAGCAACTGATCCCTCGACATGCTAGAAGGGTAGAC
The DNA here is from genome assembly GCF_019279795.1 of Protopterus annectens. Taxonomy (NCBI): domain Eukaryota; kingdom Metazoa; phylum Chordata; order Ceratodontiformes; family Protopteridae; genus Protopterus; species Protopterus annectens. The sequence goes on along the minus strand of NC_056743.1, from coordinate 777,239,847 downwards.
GAAAAACTTTAAGAAAAGCTTCCGGGGGACGTGGGTCGCCGAGAAATGAGGGTTGCCTTTTGGGGTACTATCTATGACAAGAGTGCCGTATCAAGGTAATAAGTACTGTAGGAGCAAGTGCTAGGTTTAATAGATAGAGAATAGTCTACTTGGAGTCAAGTAGAGTTGATCTTTTTAGTTATAGGATACGCTGATTTGATCAGTAGTATAGTTCGAGGAAGGTAGTTTTAAGGAAAATTTGAAGAGTGGACTTTAGGTAGCCGAATAGTTTAAACCTGCTTAACCGGCACTGCCCTAGTGTGCAACAGTGGCAGCTCAGCTAAATCGCTCTAAATCGCTAACGCGCGTTTACCGCGTTTTATACCAGGTGGCTGGAAAAAGCTAGAAACTGGCCCAAAACGACCAATAAACTACTAGTTACTGGCTGAAACCTCACAAAACTGCACAAAAGGCAGCTCAATGCTTCCCACTCCCACTGGTAAGCAAGGTAGCTTCCCTTCCCCAAATAAGGCAAGGAAACAGTACACAGGAACTACAACCAAAGCCCAGGAATCAGCAACTCTGAAACTGGACTAAACTAGTAAAGCAGGAAAGCAAGGTAGCTTCCCTTACCCCAAATAAGGCAAGGAAACAGTACACAGGAACTACAACCAAAGCCCAGGAATCAGCAACTCTGAAACTGGACTAAACTAGTAAAGCAGGAAAAACAAGAGATATTTTTTCTTTTTTTTCTTTTTTCACAAAACAGGCAGAAACAGGTACAGCAAACACTTATAAATGCTATGAATCAGCTACTACAGCTTACACAGAAGAATTTGCTACAAATACAGTCAAATAGTAACAAACAAGGATTCCAAGTGCAATATTAAGTTAAATGCAGTAAAACAGCTTCAATGTAACAGAAAGGCAGGCGAAAGACAGTTGCTAGGTATTCAGATGTGGAAAGGAAAAAAAATATACTTAGTATCAAGAAAAGTCGCTTATTCAGCTCTCTGCAGCCTGGATTACTCTGCTGGCCCACGTGGAGTCTGTGCTGAGTAGGTACAAGCTGAAAGTTTTATACCAGGGGCTGGAAAAAGCTAGAAACTGGCCCAAAACGACCAATAAACTACTAGTTACTGGCTGAAACCTCACAAAACTGGACAAAGGCAGCTCAATGCTTCCCACTCCCACTGGTAAGCAAGGTAGCTTCCTTCCCCAAATAAGGCAAGGAAACAGTACACAGGAACTACAACCAAAGCCCAGGAATCAGCAACTCTGAAACTGGACTAAACTAGTAAAGCAGGAAAGCAAGGTAGCTTCCCTTCTCCCAAATAAGGCAAGGAAACAGTACACAGGAACTACAACCAAAGCCCAGGAATCAGCAACTCTGAAACTGGACTAAACTAGTAAAGCAGGAAAAACAAGAGATATTTTTTCTTTTTTTCTTTTTTCACAAAACAGGCAGAAACAGGTACAGCAAACACTTATAAATGCTATGAATCAGCTACTACAGCTTACACAGAAGAATTTGCTACAAATACAGTCAAATAGTAACAAACAAGGATTCCAAGTGCAATATTAAGTTAAATGCAGTAAAACAGCTTCAATGTAACAGAAAGGCAGGCGAAATACAGTTGCTAGGTATTCAGATGTGGAAAGCAACAAAAATATACTTAGTATCAAGAAAAGTCGCTTATTCAGCTCTCTGCAGCCTGGATTACTCTGCTGGCCCACGTGGAGTCTGTGCTGAGTAGGTACAAGCTGAAAGTTTTATACCAGGGGGCTGGAAAAAGCTAGAAACTGGCCCAAAACGACCAATAAACTACTAGTTACTGGCTGAAACCTCACAAAACTGGACAAAAGGCAGCTCAATGCTTCCCACTCCCACTGGTAAGCAAGGTAGCTTCCCTTCCACCAAATAAGGCAAGGAAACAGTACACAGGAACTACAACCAAAGCCCAGGAATCAGCAACTCTGAAACTGGACTAAACTAGTAAAGCAGGAAAAACAAGAGATATTTTTTTCTTTTTTTTCTTATAACATAATTTCTGTTACGCATAAGTAACAGAACTGCTTAAAAACTGCTTATTAGAAAAACTTTTAAGACGTGCTTTCTGGGATAATAGCTTAACTGCTTGAGAAGAACTTATCAGGAAAGCTGCTTAAGAATTAGTTATGAGAAATGCTTATGAACTGCTTATTGGATCAGGGAACACCTTAGTGGGAGAACTGTTTACAAGCAGCTTATTGGGAGAACAGCTTAGTGTTAGAACTGCTTATCAGGAGGATTGCTTAACAAGTTCTATTCAAGGGAACTGCTTAGTGGAAGAACTGCTTAAGACCTGCTTATTGGGTGAACTATGCAAGAACTGCTTAGATGAACTACTTATTGGAAGAACTGCTTAAGAATTGCTTAAGAACTGCTTATTTGGGAAACTGCTTAATGGGAGAATTGCTCAAAAATCTACTGAAAAATGTGTTGGACATGCATTCTTGTTATGCAGAAGCAGGAAAATTGTATCAAAGCTAAATGCCTAAAAGCATAAAGGTTTAGAAATTACTCGACTACTTTACATACAGACCTTATTATAAGTACTTCTGCACAATCCTTATATAGATCTCCGGAGTGCAAATGTTGAAATGACTGATGCAGTAAATGCTGGTATACCTTGTCAGCAAACTGATTAAATATTGTGTGTTGAGTTCTGCTAGCAGTTTCATTTGTATGGGTTTGCTGCAGGTCTGATTTGGTATTTGATTATGGAATTTTGAAAGCTTTCTATTTATATTAGATATTCATGGTGTTTCTTGCCTGTGATAAACATGCATTTCTGTTAAGCATAACCAAAACCTTGCAGCAGTAGCAGATATTGGCAGTGTCCAATTCCTGACATTATAGAAAAAAACATCTTTATTACCTGGTATCCCTAAGGACAGCTGATTTCAGATGCATTTTTCTCCAATCAATTACGGTGCCTTTTCAAAGCCATGTATTAGCTTTTGAACATATCAGATAAATTCTCCTTACCCTGAATATAGATGACTTATGATTCAGTTCACAACTAACAGTAAGAGGTTCTCTGGTTTGATTCTTGGTTGGGGTGCCTTCTGTGCGGAGTTTGCATGTTCTCTCTGTGTTTGCATGGGTTTCCTCCAGGTACTCCGGTTTCCTCCCACAATCCAAAGACATGCATTTGGAGTGTTTCTCCCTGGACCTCCGCTGAAAATAGACTCTGTTCTAGTTGGACTTTCCTGGTCAACAAATGTTAAATAAAATAAAATAAAAATAAATGTATAAAATATTTCTCTCAGATGGTAATTAAGTACTTTAAACAATCATAGTGCATTTCCCACAGCTCTATAAAGTATAAAGCATTTCATCAGAAAATGAATGAATGGATGTACCAATATATAGCTGGCAGGATGAATACCTGATTTTAATTTTTTTCTATTTACAATGTTGTGTACAAGAAGCTCACTGTCCTTCCACACTACTACTTCTTAAAGTTATGTTTCCACCTACTATGTAATATTATGTGTGTTTCGTGTTAGCCAAATGCTTCAGTATATGTAAGAATGTGTGTATATTCTCATATGTATACACAAATGCACACAAATCTCTCTTCATATATGTCAATCACAAATCTATTGAAAAAAGAAAACCACCATTGATATACCAAGAAAAAAATAAATCAGGGAAAAAAATAGAAAATGCCTTGTCATCTACATTAGTTGATCTGCCCTAAATTACTGAAATTTACATGGAAATAAGAATGAACATTTTGTTGTTGCTTTCTAACACAAAACCAGTCAAATGATGTACACTTTTCTGTCCAAGCAGAAGTTAACATATCATACAATGTGGAATAAGAAGCACAAACAGTTATTTACATGGATGGGTTGTGTTCCTCCTCAACCTTTAATGGACGCTTTATTCCCTTATTTAAATAAACTAACTCCGTCATTAGCCATCCATGACCAAGGTGTTATCAAAATTTCTAATGAAAATAGAATGGCTTTACAAGACTGCTACCACAACCACTGCATAAGCTACATCAAAGTGATACTTTTCACTACACAATACTTACTAGAACACAACTTATGATTCCTACAATAACATTACATCACAAGTTTAATTAACTACATTTTCAACAACATTAAAGGTTTATGTCCATCTTCTCTTTATATGTTAAATATCTGTATATATCTAGATATCTATATCTATCTATATAAATACACACACACATATACACATTCGTATACCAATACATCCTTAAACTGACATTATCATAGTCTGTGCCATCACAAATAATCCATTCAGGATATTCAAACTTAACCAGTTTGAATATTTCCTGTGGAGTCTCTATAGTGGTGGTTCCTGACGATTTTTTGAATATATAACATACATATATTTTATTTCCTTTTGTCTGTGTGTGTATGTATGTATTTATGTATGTATCTATATCTACAGTAATATATACGATCTCTGTGTGTTTAATTATGTGAGTGCATATATACATGCATACACAACAAAAAACATGGTCATATATAATGTAGTGTAACTGCTATATAAAAAAAAAAAAAAAAAAAAAAAAAAAAAAAAAGCAGGTGGCCAGTAGTTCACAAAGTAGAATTCATTGGTAAGCACTTTCATTTCTCATGCATGACTAAGGATTTATTCAGATAAAAGATGTGCTGACCTCCTGTATATACATATATGTATATGTACATATAGATATATATATATATATATATATATATATATATATATATATATATATATATATGTGTGTGTGTGTGTGTGTGTGTATGTATGTATGTGTATATATATATATATATATATATATATATATATATATATATATATATCTTCATCATCATCTTTCAGCTGTTCCCATTACAGGGTCACAACAGAGGATCGTCTGTTTCCATTTCATCCTGTCCTCTGCATCTTGCTCTGTCACACCAACCACCTGCATGTCCTCTCTCACCACATCCATAAACCTTATCTTAGGCTTTCTTCTTTTCCTGTTACCTGGTAGCTTCATCCTTAGCATCTTTTTGCCAATATACTCAGCATCCCTCCTCAGCACATGTCCAAATCAACATAATCTTGCCTCTCTGGCTTTATCTCCAAACCTTTCAACCTGGACTGACCCTCTAATATACTTATTCCTAATCCTGTCCACCCTCATCATACCCATTGCAAATCTTAACAGCTTTAACTCTGCCACATCCAGCTCAAACTCCTGCCTTTTTGTCAATGCCACTGTCTCCAACCCATATAACATATCTGGTCTCACTACCCTCTTGTAGACCTTCCCTTTCACTCTTACTGGTACTCATCTGTCACAAATCACTCCTGACACTCTTCTCCACCTACTCCATCCTGCCTGCACTCTCTTCTTCACCTCTCTTCCACACTCACCGTTACTCTGAACTATTGATCCCAATTATTTAAACTCATCCACCTTCGCCACCTCTACTCCTTGCATCTTCACCATTCCTCTATCCTCCCTCTCATTCATACACATATATTCTGTCATAGTCCTGCTGACCTTAATTCCTCTTCTCTCTAGAGCATATCTCCATCTCTCCAGGGTCTCCTCCACCTGTTCCCTACTCTCACTATTATTTATTTATTGACATTTGTTAACCGGGTTTGTCCAACTGGGCTTGTGGCCCATTTTCAGTGGAGACCCGAGGAGAAAAGTTCCAGTAGTAAATTTTAAACAAGTACAATTATGAACAATATTGATATAATAGCAGTTATAGCAAAAAGATTCACATATGTTGGGTTACATGCATAAAGTTAAAGTTGCATTAAAAAGAAGCTAAGTAACAATTCTACATTGATATAGTTCAATAGGTCAACAATAAAAATATTTTGTTTGTATAAAATTATGCAAATGCATAGTAAACACATTGGAGAGAGAGGTGTAATGAGGTACTAAGTATGTTCCTTTTGAGAGTACATAAAGGGAAGGAAGACTAGGTAGGATCATGGCAAGGGCAGGTTCTGGAATTGAGAAAATAAGCTTTTAGTTCATTTTTAAAGTGTGAGGTGTGGGAGATTGAACGTAAGTCAAGGGGAAGTTTGTTCCAAGCATGGGCAAGGGAGTGTTTGTAGATTAGCTTGCCTACTGACCTTTTTGGGTGGTAGATATCAAGTAATTGTTGGTTAGAAGTATGGAGGATCCAAGATGGTATGTAGATGGAGACTAAGAAAGATAGAGATGGACAGAAGGAGGGTTTATAAAGAACAGAGTGTAGCATATGAAGTTGATAAGATAGCAGAAATTGGGTAAATTCAAGCCGTTGAAGAGAGTTTAAAGAAATGGAGTGGTGTGAGTTGGATGGGGAGTTAGTAATGAATTTGGCTATTTTATGGTAAGTCTGTTGGAGTTTGTTTAGAGTGGAGGCCTGGATATTGGTAAGAACTGGGGCGATGTATAAGAGGGAGGGGAGGAGGAGTGCCTGGCCCAGGGTAAGTCTAGATTCAGGGGTTAGGATATTTTGTTCCGATATAGCAGACCTAGTTTCTGGTTTGTTTTTTTTATACATTGGAGTATGTGTAGGTTGAACTTTAGTTCATCGATAATGACCCCTAGGAGTTTTGTGTGGGTGTCAGGTTGGATAGTTGTATTGTTAGAAGATGTAATAAAAAAGGAGGTTTTGTGACGAGAAAGAGAACGGGGAAGGAAAAGTAGGAGTTTGGTCTTTTTGGGATTTAGGATCAATAGGTTGTGAGAGAGACATTTTTCAGTGGATATTAGGACCTGTTGAGTCAGAGAGTGTAGTTCAGGAATGTTATTTGAGATGAATATGTGTCATCGGCATACTGAATAAGGGAGGATTCTTTGCATGAGGTGTAAGGATCATTGGTGAAGATGTTAAACAAAAGGGGTCCCAAGATGGAGCCTTGGGGAACACCAGTGGAGATGGGAAGGAAAGGTAAGGAGGATGAGAGCCAGATTGTTCCCTGCCAGATAGGTAACTATTAAACCAGGCAGGTGTGGAGGGGGATAGGTGGAGATTTGCGAGTTTGGATAGTAGTAGAGGATGAGAGACAGTATTGAAGGCTTCGGAGAGATCTAGGAAGAGACAGGAAATGAGTTTATTGTTGTCTAGGGCTTCTGCAATGATATGAGTGAAGGTGAGGAGGGCAGTTATGGTGCTGTGGTGAGGACGAAATCCATGTTGGGTAGGGGTAAGTAAGTGGTGCGTGAGGAGGTGATTGCGAAGCTGTGAGTGGATACATTTTTCTAATATCTTGGAAAAGGGAGACAGAATGGCAATTGGTTGGTAGTTTGAGGGGTCAGTGGAGTTTCCACCTTTATGAAGAGGGATAGTGAAGAAAGATTTCCAAAGGGTGGGGACAGTTGATTCCAGAATAGATCGATTAATTAGTATAGATATAGGATAGGCAATTGAGTCAGCAGCAAGTTTGAGGAATGTAGGAGATAGATTGTAAGTGGAAGGAGAGCAAGGTTTTAGCTTCAGTAGTAGAGATTTGATATAAGTAATGGGAACTGGCTCAAAAGAAAACAAAGTTGTGTTAGTGGGACTTGGAGGGGTGGGTGTCGAAGTAGAGTTTGGCTTAGAGGTTGCCAGATTTTGGATGAAAGAGATAAAGTGTTTATTCAGGAGGGTAGTTGTTTCCTGAGTGGAAGAGTTAGGGTATGGGGAGGGATTAGAGGGCCTTCTAGGATAGAGGATGTTGTTGAGAGTTGCCCAAAATTTTCAATGATTGGATTTGTTGTTAAGCTGAGCAGAGCTATAGTATAACTTTTTGTCATTAGTTGTATGTTTTTTTGTAAGGTTCCTCGGTTGCCTGTATTTTTGAAGAAAAGGTGGTTGTTTAGTTTTAGTCCAGGTTTTCCAAGCACAATCTCTTTGTTTCATAAGGGACCTAGTCTCCTTGGACAGCCAGGGAGCATGATTTGATTTTACTCTGATCTTCCTAGAGGGAGCTAAGGAATTTAGAGTATTCATGAAGATGCTATTGAAAGTGCTTACAGCATCGTTTAGGGGGAGGTGTTTTAGGATGGACCAATCTATGTTGTGGAGAATGGAGTTAAATTGGGATGAATTGAAAGTCGATAGTTTTCGATAGTCTTTGATAAGTTGGGGTGTAGGAATATGGGAGTAGTGTCTTAAGATGGTGGTAGGGTGATGATCACTGAGGAAGTCAGGTAAGGTGCTGGGATTGTGGTATTGGTGGAGGGAATTGGTAAGGATCCAGTCTATGATGGAGCTGGAAGTGGAATTTTTATGGAAGCGAGTGGGAGGTGTTATAAGTTGTTGGAAGCTGTGTAGGTGGATACTGAGTTGGGGGGAGTCAGTTGTGAGTTTGGACCAATCAATGTTGACATCACCAAGGATAAGTGCCTCATATGGTATGTTGTGGGAGAACCAGGATATGATCTTTTCAAGAATGGGCAGATTGTTACCAGGAGGAAGGTAGAGGTGATTGCAAGTTTTTTTGTGGGGATTCAGATGGCAGTTAAGGATGATGATTTCAGCTGGGAGGAAGCCAGGAATTGGGGAAGGATATGGTGAGAGGTTAAAGTTGTTTGAGTAGAGGATGGCCACACCACCCCCTTTTTTTACAGGTCTATCAGATCGGAAGATGTTATAACCCGGTGGGAATATTTCACTATTTGAGATTTGTGGCTTGAGCCAGGTTTCAGATAGGGAGAGGGTGTGAGGGGTATTGAGAGCTATCCATGAGTGCAGCTCAGTGACTTTATTTGCTAGACTCTGAATATTCAATGAGTAAATAGTTAAGTATTTGGATGGAGATGATTGTTGTGACAGAGGTTGGTGACTGTTAGAGGAGGAAGATGGGGGCAGTGTAGAGGTAATTTTGGGGAGAGAAGAGGGGCCAGGGTTGGGATGGATATCTCCAGAACAAAGTAGGTTTTTAGTGAGGAGAGAGTTTGTAGTAGATGCTAGATGGATTTTGTATAGTTTTGACTTAGCTTTGTGGGAAGGTTTAAAAGCCTGTATTATGGATAGTTTATATAGACTTGAAGTAGAGGCAGTAAAGAGATTAGGGGAGATAGTAAAAGATGAAGTAGTTGGATATATGTTGTATGAGTGAGAAGTTGGTGAACATAGGAGTGGGTGAGAGAGATTGGAGTGGTAAGAGGTGGAGATAGAGAGAATAAGGAGTAGTGTAGAAGATATTAGAAAATAGTACACGGAATAAAATATGGTCAGATACAGTAGGTGGAGACAGTGGTATAGAGGAAGTGGTGTTGACAAGATTGACAGATTAGTAAGGTGGTTGTGGAAATATTCAGGAAGTGGAATTGTAGTGGCTAGTGGGACAGGAAGGGGAGGGATAGTTACGTATAAAGGTAATTGTAATGGGGTGTGTGGGAATGGGGATAGGGTAGGAGAGCGAAGTGAGCCCGAGCATAGCGAGGACAACCAGAACGGGGCTAGCACCCTGGTCAAGATGAAGTCATAGAAAGAATTAGAAAAAGATAGTAAAAATCTAGCTTGAGAGACAAGGATATAAAGTTTCTAAAGGTATAGTCACCAGAAATAAAATAAAAAGAAATAAAATATGAGCAGAAGTAAGCTTACAAAAGGACACTGGCCTCAAGCTACACAAGTAGATTTACTTGAAGCAATCCCAGTGCTGTATGGTTAAAATAAGCTACAATAGAGAGGGGCTTTGGAGGGAGAGAGAGAGGTATTACTAGCAGCTAAAAGCAGGGCAAAAAGATTACAATGTCATCTGCAAACATCATAGTCCACGGGGACTCCTGTCTGATCTCATCTGTCAACCTGTCCATCACCATTGCAAATAAGAAGGGGCTCAGAGCTGATCCTTGATGTAACCCCACCTCCACCTTAAACGCATCCATCACTCCCACCGCAGACCTCACCGCTGTCACACTACCCTTGTACATATCCTGTACCACTCTTACATACTTCTCTGATACTCCCGACTTCCTCATACAATACCACAATTCCTCTCTAGGCACCCTGTCACATGCTTTCTCTAAGTATACAAAAACACAATGCATCTCCATCTGACCTTCTCTGTACTTCTCCATCAACACTCTCAGAGCAAACATCGCATCTGTAGTGCTCTTTCCCAGCATAAAACCATACTGCTGATCACTAATCATCACTTCCCTTCTTAACCTAGCTTCCACTACTCCTTCCCATAACTTCATGCTGTGACTGATCAATTTAATCCCTCTGTAATTACTACAGCTCTGCACATTACCCTTATTCTTAAAAATCGGTACCAAAACACTTTTTCTCCATTCCTCAGGCATCCTCTCACTTTCCAAGATTTCATTAAACAATCTTGTTAAAAACTCCACTGCCATTTCAGCTAAACACCTCCATAGTTCCACAGGTATGTCATCTGGACCAACAGCTTTTCCATTCTTCATCCTCTTCATAGCTATCCTTACTTCCTCCTTGCTAATTCATTATACTTCATGATTCACTATCCCCACATCATCCAACCTTCTCTCCCACTCATTCTCTTCATTCATCAACCCATCAAAGTACTCTTTCCATCTCCTCAACACACTCTCCTCACTTGTGAGTATGTTTCCCTCATTATCCTTTATCACCTTTATGCAGACACCAGTAAATATGTATATATATATATATATATATATATATATATATATATATATATATATATATATACACACACACACACTCACACACACACACACACACACACACACACACACACACACACACACACACACATATATATGTATGTATGTGCGTGTATGTATATACACACACACACGCATGAGCGCACGTGCGTGTGCATGCACGCACACACACACATACACACACACACATGTGTATATATATATATAGGTATATATATAAATATATATATATATATATATATATATATATATATATATATATATATATATATATATATATATATATATATATATATATATATATATATATATATAAATAAAACCAAACAAATGGTCCAGGCAGCAGCAAGTGTCAGCCAATACAAATATTTAATTTAAAAATTCACCATAAGCGCTTGTGGTGAATTTTTAAATTAAATATTTGTATTGTCTGATACTTGCTGCTGCCTGGCCAGTTTGTTTGGTTATTACATTACTTTCCAGTCCTGCATCTGTTATTACTTTTATAGACAAAAAGAAAAAAATGAGACACAGCTATTTGAACTTTCCTGAAGAAATTATTACAACACTTTTAACTCTTCTAAATTGTGTTTTATGCAGACTGAGATATGTTTAATGCAATAGTTCCTAATATGCAATCAAGTGTATTGCTTGATGTTTTTAGCCGTAAATAATGAGGACAAATTTGAGAAATGACTGTAATGCAAACATGATATGAAATCTCTGGTTAGTAATGCTACAGTTATCTGCTGGATAGCACTGCATGCAAATTTGGCAGTCCAGTAGCGTGGCAATCTAAAATAGCAAAATGTTCTGCCTCAGAGCCATGCACTAGGGTAAAATGTGGTAGAGCAATCCTATTTCAGATTAGAGCTGTGAGACTAAATATGATATTTTGTGGTTGTACAATCATGGATGTCAACTGCTATTGTGGGTCTGTCAGGGCTGCAGCAGGTAAGTGCTGCAAGTCTGTGTGTGGAAGAGTCTGTGTGAGTGAAGGCTCATGACTGACTGTGTGTGTGTGTGTGTGTGTGTGTGTGTGTGTGTGTGTGTGTGTGTGTGTGTGTGTCAGTGTCTTTGTGACTGGAAGTTGAATGTGTATGTTCTGGTAGCAGCATTGTGTACATTTCTGTGGGAAATGGGAATACTTAATTGTTTATTAGTACTACTGATGTGCTTCAGCAAAGCACCTTTAGTGCTGTAGCAAATATGTCTAAAGAGAACTGTTTAAGAATTGCTACAGACCTGCTCAGTAGGAGCAGTGCTTAAGACAATAACTGCTGAAGAACTGCTTAAGGGCTGTTTAGGAAGGCAACTGCTTTAGAACTTCATGAGAACTTATGAGCCGCTGAAGAACTACTTCATTGGAGAACTGCTTCAGTACAGCTTGGGAACTGCTTAAGAGCAAATCTTTTTATGAACTGCTTCAGGACAGAACTTCTTAAACTGTTTGATACTTACTTATCAAGATAACTGCTTTAAAACTGCATGACTTTTGCTTAAGAGGAGTACTGCTTGGGTGTGTTTAAAAAATGCTTAAGTGTATAAATAAAGAAAAGGCCTGAGTAAGAGTGAGACTGCCTGACAATTCCTTCAGAGGAGAATACTTTAAGTACTGCATACAAACTTGAAAGCCTGATAGGAGTTTAATCTTCAGGAGAAGTAAAACTTCGAAGGGCTCTGACCAAATTTTCGTTTAGTCAGCTCATCACAAACTACCTGACAGTTTTGTGTGTGGAAGGTGCCTGAAGCTTTGGAAGCTGGCCGACTGTGGTATCCTTGGCAAGATAAAACCCATATAGCTAAGGTTTGTGTAAAAGTGATCAATATGATGAACATATGTTTAAGATCTTTACAAGAACTACTTAATATAACTTACTAAAAGGTGAACTTTAAGTGATCTTAGGAACTGGTTAAGAAAATATTTATTTATTTATTTATTTATTTTACATTTGTGGACCGGGATAGTCCGACTGGATACATGTCCATTTTCAGCAGTGGCCCGGGGAGAAAAGCTCCAAACTTACAAACAGATAAAGACAAGCAAGTTACAGTATATGCACAAACATATTGTATTAACATACAAGTTACAGTCTCACATTTCAAGCCTATGAAGAATACAGTTTATATTCAGAAATATGTACAAATATGTTACAGTTTCTCTTATCAAACCTATAGGTGCAGCTATATACTGAGTATCTGTAGAGATGTTACAGTTTCTCTTTTCAAACCTTTTAGTGTAAGAGGTAAGTCGCTGTGAATAAAAATTGCAGGGATATGGAAGTAGATTTGGCTTTAGTCAAGGTTAGAGCAAGGACATAACCACTGAGTTTTAAAATACTGGGTTAGATTTTTTTGTGAACTGATTAAGGGAGGAGACCTAATATGGAGCCTTGAGGGACACCAAGTGTAACGGGGAGAAGGGTAGAGAGTTTGTCCTGCCAAAGGATAGCCTGCTGTCTTCCACTAAGATAAGATTGAAACCATTGTATGGCATGGTTGTTTAGGGATATTTTCATTAGGCTAAGTAAGAGTAGCTGGTGGTGAACCATGTTGAAGGCCTTAGAAAGATCGAGAAACAGGGAAGAAGATAGTTTAGATAACCTCTTAAGATTTGTTTAAGAGAGAAACTGCTTTAGAACTGCTAAAGAGAAAGTACAGTTGTGTACGTAAAGCTAGCAGTGGTCATTCAAACATCTGCCAAGGACATAATAACTGAACAGCTTCTAAAGCTTTTTATTACCATCCACCCGCACATGCATACACAAGCACACCATTAGTCAGCTTGAGCTGTGTTCACCAAAAGCTAGGTTTGTATGCCAAGTCCTTCAGATCTTTTGTACCAACAGAAATACAGATGTTAAAGCCCTGAGAATGACAAATAATTATAAATGCTCACACCCAGCCATAAAGACATACAAAAAACAAGGAAGGTGGAGTGGGCTGTTGCTGCAGTGATCATTCAAACATCTCTTGTTATGGTAAGTTTACTTGCATAACTATACTATATTCATTTCATCACTACTGCAGTAGCCTAAGCTACATGGGTAAATTTCCATAGCTTAGATAGACTAAGAGGGAGAAGGATGATAGTTTGTTTAGGTGTCTCTGGAGAGTAGTCCTAGCAAAGCCTGTCTTAGACTTTGAGAAGGAATCTAGTTTTTACAGCTATGTGAAAGTATGCTTTGATGACAACGCTGCTGCTTAAAGAATACTTTTAGGATCCAACCCTTTCCTATAAGCCACAGAAGAAGCCAAGGCCCTGGCAGAAAATAGCTTGACACTGCCTGGAATGGTTCTGTTGTTGTTGTAACAAAATGTTATAATGTAAGGAACTGTTTGGAAAGAGTCTGTTTTGAAACTTTTTATCTTTCTTCTTACCTTCACAAGAAAAGAGCAACCGGATGTTCTGAAAGATTTTGTTCTGCCTTGAAAGTAACTGAGTTTTCTGTGGACAAGCAAGGTATGAAGTAACCTTTCTTCCTCATTATAGCTTTTGGAAAGAGGACAGAGACAGATGGATATCTTGGATTAAAGTAAAAATCAGATACCACATCAAGCAATAAGGAATGATTATTTCTCAAAGAAACCCCTTCTTGCTTAAAAAAAAAAAAAAAAAGATAAGGTTGACCCACAATAAGAGCTTGCAACTCAGATACTCTTCTTCAGTAGCAGCTGGTGACTTCAAATCAAAGGGGGGCTGCAGGAGACAAATGAATTGGTGGGGCCAATGGGAAGGGGTGTGGCTAATTAGAAAGGGGGAGGGGTTATGCTCAAAACCACAAAAACTGGAACTTTAATTAAATAAGCTGCCTTGGGTGCCAAACCATCATTATGAGAGTCCAATCAAGACAAAATGAAGTGTAGAAGAAAAAAAATATTTCCATGCATTGGCTGCATGACAGCTTACTTATTATCTAGATGGAAACAAAAAGGCTGTGAGGCATGAAAAAATAAATAACTTTTTAAATACATTACTATAAGAAAAACAAGCAGCACTCAACTCAAACCACTTCTGCTTGCACTGCAGTTCTAATTATAATTTATATTCAGCTTTACAAAAGTACCAAGTAACATGCTGAAAGTAGCAACCTCTGTGATACCCCCACTTGTAAAAATGTTTCTTATCCAAAAAAGACCTGCTGCCTGACAACTATCTACTTATTTCAAGGGGAAAACATGATCAAAGTAAAGCAAACAAGAAACAAGCTCAAAATAAATTGCTTAAAGGATTACTGCAGAGGTTGTGGACCTCACATGATTGATTGGCATTCTGTTTAGTTTACAGGTAAAGCCTGCATAGATGACTGCAAGTCTCCAACAAATGTAATGAGCTTCTTAAAATAATGTAATCCTGTCCTTTATTATAAATACTGTCATATGCATTTCAATACCCAAAGCTTATACTTTATCTAGTTATGTAAGTATTCTCTGCATGGCAACATCGGAAAAGGCTTTCAATGTTGGCAATTCTTTAACAGTAGGCTTATTAAAGCTTACTTGCATCTTACAATCTCAGACAAGCTTACCTGATGGTCATTAAAGCATTGCTACTTAAACGCAGATTATCAAGCACTTTCTGAATAATAATAAGCATAAATCAACAGTACAAAAATATGATAGAAAACCAGAACATTCTGCAAAATCAAGGACAGATGAAAAGCCACTGTAGTACATGTGTCTGCCTTGGATGGAGGGATACTCTGCACACTTACACTGCATAACTGCTCCTTGCCTTGCTTTGAAACATCCAGAGTCACTACATGGGGGAGTGGGGTGCAACAAGTATGTCACAATTTGAAATGTCTCTGGCTGACTGTGATGGCCCTGACATATTTGTCATACCTCTCAACCTCGGAGCAAGAAATCTGGACAAACCCATACACAGAAGTGGGACAAAGGCCCAAAAATAAGGACAATTTTTAAATATTGCTCTTATAAACTTAGAAAGATAATAGAATAGTAGGTCTTGCATTAGTATGAATTTTCTGAAGGGTATGAAATCTGAAACTCAAATGTCTTTCATTATTTTCTAACTTCAACCTTTAATGATTTGCCACTAATTTGCCAGAAAACCACAATTTTATGAAAAATGGACCAAAACTGTGATGCAAAAATATATAACAGCCACACAATACAGCTGGGAACCTGTCAAAGAAGGGACGCTTTTTTAATATTAGTACCGTTAACTTAAGCAGCTGACAGAAATAGAAGAATCTGCATTTCTGAAATAAAAGTAATCTATAAGTCTGATTATTACAGTTATTTATTAATTGTAAACCCTCCATGTTTTCTTCCAAAATTGCCATTTTACAGAGGGATTATTAGAGGGAGAGCAACATTTTGAGCCAAAATCGGGGACAGTTGAGAGGTTTGGATATGCCTAATTCTATAAAGCAATTTATTTGCAATTACCTCTCAACCTGTTAATGCAGGAAATCTGGATAAGGCCAAATATATTGGGGAACATACAAACAGTACTAAAAATTACTCTTGTATAAACTTAGACAGTTGATAGAATAACAGGTCTTGCTTTAACATGCATTTTCTGAAGGGTATGAAGACTGAAACTCAGTGTCTGTCATTATTTAGTGACTTCATTCCTAAATGATTTGCCAGAAAACCACAAATTTTATGAGGAACAAACCAAAAATAAGAAGCAAAAATCTATTAATTCTGTGAAAATCTGACAGTTGAGAGGAATAGTTCAGCTGGGTCTTTCTTTGAGTTTGCTGCCCTTCCCCCTTACAAAATTATGGTCGAATGGAGCCTCCCCCCTGCAGCCATTCTAATGTCCCATTACTTGGCTATTTCACCCTATTTGCCATAAACATTAATGTGCATACTGTTTTACTTCTATGATGATTTGGACTTCATTTGAAAGTTTTATTTTGCATTTTACAGCACAAACACTAAGACATCTGCTAAACAAAGCAATACAGTCTCACAATGAAAATAGACTTAGTATTAACATTTCTTTGCCCTTGAAACTCACATTCATTGAAACCCACATTCAAAGAAAATACATTTGGCTTGTGGCAGTATCTTGTCTGATTAAAATGGCTACTAATTCCAACTAGAAGTGTATAAACAGTCAGTCTAGGTGTATTAGGGAAATGCAAACACATTTTGTGCAGCAGTGCGATGGTTTGCATTTGTTCTCCACTTATTTCAGGAGATTACATAATCTCTACTTCCTTTCTGCATTCTGATTTCCTCCTTAGTTCTAATCTCCTAAGGAACAGCCACGTTGTGCATCATAGGATAGGATCATTGCGTGCATCGCTTTTAGATGAGTGCCATTAACCTTAAAAATATGTTATGTATTGCCAATGGTGGTATATGAACATGTCCACTTAGAAAGTAGGTATCCTGGAGATTCAGGGTACTGGAGTAATGATAGCAAATTCCTTATGCTGTATATTTGCCTATGTAAGTCATTATCCTAACAAGACCATAACAAGGCTGGAAAATGGCTGCAGGATACTTTGAATGCACTTTAATCATAGTTCTTATAGTGTTAGACTGAGTACTTAGATGAACAATTAATTATTATTTTGAGTGCATGCAGTGGTACAATTTCACTCTGAAATCATGGAAAGAGAGGCTTCTTACACACCTTTCTGAAGGCAGAAAGGTGCACTTCTGCTAAGTACTAATCTTTTGCTGGAGCATTATTAGCACTTTGATGCCACAGTTGAATAGCAGCGGGAAGCCTGTAAACACTTAAACCAAATTCGTTTAAGTCTGAATGAAGTATTTAATACTCTTAATGAAGAATTTGCAGCTTTCCCACTACTCTTCCTTGGTGGTTGCTCTCTGTGTAGCAATTGTACACGGGTAACATCTTTCCAAGCTGTAAAACACTTAGCACTGCTACACTTTTTTCCTCTAATGTTTATAAGAGCAGGTAAAGGTACATTCACTACAATGAATTATGCCCATATCTCTCTTTGAACATAACCCCTGTCGTGAGGTGTTCTCAATAGGGAGTCAAAATTTACCTCACCAGCTTTTCTCCCAAGGTGAATTTTTTGACATGCATCTGTTGAACATATAATATACTGATTATGGCGAGAGACTAGATCATAATCCTTTATAATTATTTCAGAGACTAGACCACAATCCTTTTTAATTATTTCAGAGACTGAATCATAATCCATCATATTTATTTCAGAGATTGGATCATAATTCTTTATAATTATTTTAGAGACTAGATCATATTCCTTCATATTTTTTCAGAGACTGGATCATAATCCTTTATTTCAGAGACCAGATCATAATCCTTTATAATTATTTCTGAGACTGGATCATAATCATTTATATTTATTTATCTTATCATTAGTCTCATAATGCTGCCCTTATAGCTTTTGACTTATAAAGTTAAATACTGCTCTGGCTTGAAGTAGATCAGGAATTTTAGTCCTTGCTCTTCTGAACTGGATTATAAGCACATAGTACAAAAAGAAAGAAATAAAGACAGAAAGCAAGCAAGCAAGCAGGATCAGAACCATAAGACACATCCTCTTTTTTAAGGTGGATGGTTAGGTTATGGTGGATAGATAGGAAACTGTATAAGAAGCTGCTTTTCTCTAGATTTCTGTCGAAATGCATAAGCCTCCATGCTATTTCCACACTTCTAGGATATGCTGTTGAAGTGTACAGATTAGAAAGAGAAAAGACAATTCTTTCACTGAAGTTTAAAGGTTCCATGTCCAAATTTATATAGGTGTTTGAGCATCTGACAGCTTCAGTTTTCAAATTATAAACTCTTGCTTCTAGCTTTGTTGGAAACTCAAGTTAAGGTAACATGAAAAAGAGTTTTTATGCCTTTAAAAAAGGATTAAAAAAAAAGGGATTTTTGGCATTAATCACTTCCATCCTGTAGTTCTAAATGGGATGCAGGCACATGGTAAGTGTAATCTTGACCACTTTTAAGTTATGTTTGTTTAAACTTGGGAATGTGGTATGCATTTCTATATCCTTACTGCCAAGAATACCTGTTAAAACTCTTCAACATCAGCACAGAAGATTTCTCATTAAGGACCAGTGTTGCCGATAGTGAGGCAATGATTTCTGAACATTAGTTTTGTAACTCGTTTTATTGAACACTTTTTTAATGTTTGATCCTCAGCTCCCTAATCATGTACTTCAGCTCAGATTATAGTTTTTGGTCAAAGAGGAAAAAAGTACGTAACACTGAAGGTGTAACTTAAAAAAAAAAACTGTGCATCACAAACTTGAAGAACCTAAAAAAAAAAAAAACAGAAATGTATATCTCAAACTGGAAGGTCTTAGCCAGTTACTGGTCTGAGTAGTACCACACCTTCCATCTACAGATAAAGTCCTTTGAAGAATTTGAAGAAATCATATAGGAAGGAAAAGGAAAGCATCTCTAGTTTTAACGGCTGCATGTGTGGATCCTTGACTGACTCTGTTACCTCTAAAATTACAAGGGAGTATGGAGTTAAAATGAAAGTGCTGATAAGGGAATAACTCGATCAAAATGTGTTTAGATTAAATGCTTAAACACACACACACACACACACACACACACACACACAAACACACACACACTCCTCCCCATTTCTAAATAATCCAATTAGCGGTCCGGCATGCACAAGTAAAATCCTCCCGATTTCTAAATAATCCTACTAGCACAAACACTCCTCCTGTTTCTAAATAAACCTACTAGCATGCCGGAATGCACCATTTCTAAATAATCAGCACGTACCTGAGTAAAATCCTCCATGCTTCTTAATAATCCTACTAGCATGCTGGAATGCACAGTTTATCTTGTCTGCTAGCAGAGTATCCTCCGCGCTTCTAGCAGCACGCACTGGAATCCACAGTTCCGGTTTCCGGGCTTTGTTTTTTCCTGTTCCTGGTCGCATTCTGAGACTGACTGCAGACCTTGCAGGCTGATCCCCTTCCATTCTATGCAGTTAGCACCGCATAGACTTCCGGGGTATCTGGAGACTGCTGCCTTCTTCCTCAATCCGGACTGGTAAGACAGCAGTCCGGATTCAACTTTCCAAGCATGCTTGCGTGCAGTTCAGGAGTTTACCATTGTGGTTCACAGGTGGGGGGGTCTGTAGTCCTGCAGTCCGATATCACGAGCTGCCACTGCTCTTCTTGAAGAGATCATAGAGATCAGAGTATTGAGTAAGACTTTTTTCCATGTCAGGGAACTCAAGTCAACCTGGTGAGCTGCTCCAGTGGAGTAAGAATTAGTTTTTCTAACCCAAAGCTAAGATCTGAAGGAAGAGACACCTGTTTTCTAAGAGACTTTGAATGCAATATCCCTTTCAAAAACATTTTCTTATGAAACTGCAATGAAAGAGGAAGATCAAGAGGCAAACATGCTGAAATAGCCAGTAAGTGATGATCCATGATTGAGGAGTAAGACAGATCATAAGATAGTAACTCTCATCACACAAAATGTAAAAGCATAGAAGCACTAGCCATGAATTTGTGCTGGTTCTTTTGATACTGACTAGAATATTTTTTTGCATTTAATAATACATGATTTTCCACCTGCAGGCTTTTTTGCCTCCATTATTAATGGATGAACATCCCCAGAAAAAGGTGCCTAAGATGTATTAAGGTCCTGTCATCTATGCAGTCAATTGCAATTGTTTGGGTTTGGGATGTCTCAAACATCTCTGGTGTTGTGCAAGTAAATCCAGTTTGTGAGGAAGCTTGTGGCAGTTGCACCAGACTATTTCCAAAAGAAGGGAGTTGCCATACTTATCATTGGAGAGTCCATCTGAATCTTCTGAAATAACTCAGATTTTAGTGAAAAGGGTGGAAAAGCATACAGGAGCATTCATGTCTAAGCAGAATAAAAGGCATTTGTCTTCAGTCACAGCAAATAACAACAACTGAAGAAGGAGACATTATATGGGTGGGAGAGTGGCTGAAAAGGAGAATCCCATTGAATTTATTCTCAAACAGAATTCTGAACTTAGAGAAAAAATAGAAGATCTAGAAAGTAGCTCAAGAAGAAATGATATAACAATCTATGGAATACCAGAGAAGGAAGGAAATAACATGATTTTATTTTTAAATAACTGGCTTCCTAAGTTCCTAAACTTACCTGAAGTTCTCTCATTTGGCTTTGAGAGAACACATAAATCTTTCTCAAACACTTCACTAAAAAAATCCACCTTCTCCTAGATCAAGTACAGTTAAATTCATATCAAGTGAAGATAAAGACTTATTCCTAAAAGCAGACTGGGCTAACTCACTTATAAAAATAAGAGGCAACTCCATAAGGTTTGATAATTACTATTCCAATTCTATTATGACTAAAAAAAAGGCTTGTATTCCCTTAATAAAAAAATGTAAAGAAAGCAAACATCAAAGCACAGCTTGTATTCCCAGCGTAAATATAGATTTTTTTTTATCTGAGGGACAAAAAACATTCAACACCTTAAATAAAGCAGTGGAGTTCGTACAAAAGAAGACACTTTTGGACAAGACCGAAGATATGGAATGGACAATAAGTTTAAAGAGTCAAGCCACAAGAAATGGATGGAATTTAAAAGAAAAACAAAGTAAAACATAGAGACAAATGAATGCACTTAAATTGGACAAGTTGTAAGTTCTTAGTATACTCTTGTTCTCATTAACTTCTAAATAAAAATCATCATCATCAGCCCCCCTTTTTTCCCATTTTCTACATGGGGACAGGGAATTGTGTTAATTGTCGCCATCTCTCTCAATTCAATGCCACAGTCCTGCCTTTTTCAACACTCATGCCTGACTGTTACAAATCTTCTTTAACACAATCCATCTACCTTTTTGCTTGATATCCTCGTTTCCTCTTACCTTCTTCCTGTCTGTCCCAAATCATCTTCACCAGATTGTCTTCTGGTTTTCTGCACATGTCTAAACCACCGCAATCTGTTCTCTTTGATCTTTTCTGCAAATTGGAACTACTTTGGCTTATGCTGTTATGTCCTCATTTCTTTCTCTGTCCCACAGAGTACATCCTACCACCCTTCTCAGGCACTTCATTTCCATCACCTGTAGCTTCTTCATCTGATCTGCCTTTACTGCCCAGGTTTCTGTACCATACAGTAGTACTGGTCGCACCGCTGTCTTGTACACCTTACTTTTCAGCTTCTTTAGCATTCTTCTGTCATAGACTACACCTGATACAGTATGCCAGTTGGCTGCAGCCCATCTGGTTCTAGCTTTAACCTTTTCATTCAGACTTCCCTTCTCCTCAACCAAACCTCCTAGATACTTAAAACTATTTACCTGTTCCACTATCTCCCCTTATATCTCATTTCTCATCTTCTTCTGATTTCCCCAGTTTGCTGCCATTGCAACTGTCTTATCTGTGCTTAGTTTCATTCCATGTGCTTTCAGTTTTGCATTCCATTGCTCTGTACATTGCTGGAGTTCTTTCTCAGAGTCTGCCTGTATTGCCACATCATTTGCATACAGCAACTTTGTTGATCTGTCCCCTCAAACCTGTTTGCTAATGTAGTCCATCACCAGTATGAACAGCAGTAGGTTCGGAGTACACCCACTCCCACTGGGAACCCCTCTGAGAGACTGAACACTATTCGTACTTGCGTCATTGGGTCCTTGCACATAGCCTGCACTAATTCTACCAATGTTTCTGGGACTTTGAATTACCGCAGTACTGCCCCAGATCAGCTTTCCTAGTACCTTGTCATAGGCTTTTTCCAAGTCTAGGAATGCCCAGTTGGACTCTCTCCTCATCTCTACCTTCTTCTCAACTATATGTCTCATTGCAAACATTGGGTCAATTGTGCTGCATCATGATCTGAATCTGAACTGCTCATCTCCCATCTTATATTCTACTACTCTGTGTATCCATTTGTCAATCAATCTCTCTAGAACTTTCATGCAATGCTCAACTCTTGAGAGACTTGCTTGGCTACAAACATCTGCATTAGAAGCTGGAGCTAAGTGAAACTTGCATTTTAATATTCTGTTAAGTACAAACTTGCAGATTTAAAAGTACTGTAGTTTCATTTTTTCTGTTGTGTGTGTTTTACAGTGTGGTCTGTGTCTCTCTGCAGTTAGAGTTCCCCACCTAGCCTCCCTGTTCGTGTGTTGGTGTTAGTGGCTCTGGAATTGCCCGCCCCTCCTGTAAGTCTGTATTAGAACACTCCTCCTTGGTCCATCTCATTTGATCACTTAACCGAGTACAGTGAGATCATATTCTGAGTCTAGTGTTCACTCTACTTAATACAGAGAGTAGATTTGAGAAGGAAAAAAAAATTGCTTTTACTGTATTTGTCTTTACTGTATTTGTCTTTCCTCCTACTTTCTTTTGCCTTTCTTAAAAGTACTCACTTTTATTTATTCTGCTGCATTTATTACTGCTTGGTTGTAGCCTGAGTAAACTGTAACTGTTATTCTAAGTCTTTTGGTTTAAGCACTTGGGCTTCATACAGGCTGTTTTACATTAAGAAGGTTTATGGTCTGCACTGTTGTGGCAGGACAGGTAGCTTACATCCTTCTAAGCTGGGAATTGCTGATTGAAGGCCCAGTGTCTGCTATTCTAAAAGTGTATTAGTTCTGGCTTAAACACTTGGGCTTCAGGCCAGTTATTCTACATTAAGAAGGTTTGTGGTCTGTACTCTTGTGGGAGGAGAGGCTGGATTCTGCCCTTCTGAGCTGGGAATATCTGGTCACAGGCTTATTGTGCCTGCTTATTCGAATTGTTTCTTTCTGAAATTGGTGCGGCTTGTTGCTGTAGCATAGACCAGATTCAGGCCTACTAAATCTAGCTTTGTTTGTATAACTTGAGCACTGATCCAGGCCATCTTTTTTGGAGAATGTTCCCCTGCACCCTAGTAAGCAGGGGTGTGCAGTTAAAACTTATCTGATTGAAGACTGCTGGAACAGGGCTCAGTTTTGAGTCTTTTTCCTGGATAATTGGGTGACTTGTTTAAATCAGTTTGTTCATTTTCTATTGCACTTTATTCATCTGCTTTTACTGTATTTGTGTTTCTTCCTACTTTATTACTAGGGGCATTGTCTACAACTCTGATCTGTGATATATAACAATAAGTATCATTTTCTGTGCATTTAAAGTGTTTTTTGAGTGTATCTGCTTTATTTTCTAAAAAAAATAATATATATATATATATATATATATATATATATATATATATATATATATATTTATATATATATATATATGTATATTTGCTTGTTTCCCGCCTTTCTAAGCTAGTATAGTCCCGTTTTCAGGTTAGTGCTAAATTCAGGGCTGTGTTACAAATCTGTGTTTGCCCATACCTTACTTGGATAGAAGGAAGTTCTCTGTTCACCTGTGAGAGAGGGGAGCTTTGAGCAGCCTGTCTGTCGCTGGAGGAGTGGTTTCAGCCCAGAAATTAGTAGTTTATTGGCCATTTTGGGCTAATTTCTATATCTTTCATTTCCCTGCTATAAATACCGTATTTGCCCGGTTTTGCATGCCGGACAGCACCGGTTAGCTAGGGTAAAACTATTCCCAGCTCCACAAAGTCTCCTCTTCAATTTTTCCCTTGGAACTAGACAAACTTTCAACTTAAGCACTCAAGCCACTTTTTTTCTCAGCCTGGCACTTCCTCAAAATTTATAGCAAGCACTTATAAACCCTAGCACTAGACCCTCCTGTACGGTACAGAAGAACAAGGCTCTCTATTCGACCTTACCAGCCTTCCAGTAAAACAGTTCACTGTACCCATCCAGGCATGTCCAAAGGGCAGTGTCAGGTGTACTCTCCAGTCCAACTGGTGAATCTGGGCATTTTGAGGCAATGTTACAACTGCCTCATGTGCACAGACAACCCCCTCCTCCTGCCACCAAACACTAATACATGCGAGAGATGCAATTATATGGCTAAACTGGAGGCTAAGCTCTCTCAACCCAAGACTGGATCAGACAGTCAAGAGGAGAAGGGAAATACTTGCATCACACCACCAGTCTCACATAAACCCATTAAAGCAGCACTGGAAAAAAACACACATAAATACATGAAAACATACTCGGAGGCACTAAATAAAAATCTGCAAAACCAACAGAGACCTCCAAAGCAAACAACCAAGCAACCTCCACCTCCCAACACAAACCATGAAACACATACTTCACAAAACCAGTGTGCCACGCAATCACAGCCCTTAAGGCAAAATAACATACCCAACATACTAGTAATAGGTGACTCTATAGTCAGGCACACTGACGTCCCACTCACTAAGCTGAATAAGGAGAAGATTACTGTTAGCTGCCTGTCAGGTGCCAGGATCCACCACATAACACAAGCACTCAGGTCACTACAGAACAAGTACAAATATGACTCTGTCATTGTCCACATTGGTGTATGACCTGAGCCGTACCTCTCTGGACTACATGAAAAGAGACATGGAAGAGCTCTCTGATCACGTAGCCCAGGCCGGTATGACCCTGACCCTGAGTAGCATCCTGCCCTCACCAAGAATGATACCACAGTATAAAGAAAGAATTCTCAATTTCAACAATAAGCTAAGTTTCTGGTGTCATTCACAGGGGATCCAGTGTCTGTCTGCATGGGACGACATGCTCGACAAGCCACGCTGCTTCACTAGAGATGGCTTGCACCTGACACCCTTAGGCTATCGAATACTGGCCAAGGCTCTTGCCACGCCCATAGTGCCTTTTTTAGGCAAGGCTCAAAAGACAAACCCACCGCCGTAAATAGCACAAGTAATAAAAAACTGAGGATAATGCTACTCAATGCCAGAAGTCTGAACCTCAAAATGCATGCACTCGAGGCACTCCTCAGTATGGAGAAAATTGATATATGTGCAGTAACAGAAATCTGGTTTAAGGCTCCAGAGAGCACCCCAGCACTACCAGGCTACAACTCATACCATACATTTCGGCCACAGAACCCAAACCGAAATACAAAAGGCGGGGGCATATCCATATTCATCAAGGATACCCACACCTCCAGGTTAGTGGCACAGCACAATGCTTCAGAGATCATCCACATGCAGCTAACAATGGGCAAAACTGCAATTCAAATTGTAGCTTGCTACAGATCACCCACCATGTCCCAGGACCCCCATTCCACATTTCTGGAAACACTGGGAAACACAAAGGTCCTACCAAACACCCTAATATTGGGTGATTTCAATTACCCAAACATTAACTGGGAGAACTACTCAAGTACTAACTCCCTTGCCCAACATTTCCTAGAATTTATAAACTCAAACGCCCTGGTTCAACTGGTCAACACACCCACCAGAGGTGACAACATATTGGACCTGGTCATCACCAACATGGGTGACCGGTGTTCCACACCGGAGGTCAACCCCTCGCTGGTTAGATCTGACCATGAACAAATCACTTTGGATATCCACATTCTGCCCCCACCCCCGGACAAAAAAACCACAGTGAAAAACTTTTCAAAAGCAAACTTCACATTACTTAAGACCAAGGTGGAAAGTTTTAAAGCCCCCATGCTGAAGGATAACACTGTCCAAGCTGCAAAATCCTTCACTAATGCATTCTACGGGCACCTACAAGAATGCATAGATCATGCCTTCCCAAGCAAAACCAAGAGTCACTCCTCCAAGAAAAGGAAACCAGTCTGGTGGACTCCTGCCATAAACAAGCTACACAATAAAAGGAGGAAACTAGTACAGAAAAGAGTAAAATCCCAAGAAGGGAAGACATCCCTGATCAGTATTAGCAAGAAACTTTGATCCCTCATAAAATCATCCAAGGCAAGCTTCGAAAGAAAAATTGCCAAGGACTCCAAAGATAACCACAAGGCATTCTTTAGCTATGTAGTGGCAATGCTCAGATCTGTTCGGAGTTAGTGCAGAATGGCATAAAATACACTGAACCGACCGATATCGCCAATATCCTGGCAGACAAGTTCAGCACAAACTTCACCCCCCTCTCACTCCCAAGAGGGCCCATAACCATACCAGAAGAATGTAGAGTCCCTGAAATCACAGACACTCAGGTTAAAACAGCCCTCTCCAAAGCCAGAAACACAGCATCAATGGGACCAGATGGTGTCCCAGGCTGCGTCCTACACAAGCTCAAAGACGAACTAACCCCTCACCTAAACACATTGTTCAAACTCAGCCTCTCCACAGGCTACGTACCCATAGAGTGGCGCACAGCAGCGGTTATTCCGCTTCACAAAGGTGGAGCCACAACATACCCCGGGAACTATTGCCCTATAAGCCTGACTAGCTTGGTCTGCAAGGCTATGGAGCGCATCATCATGGAACTCATTAACAGAGACATTGGGAACCTCCAAACACTAGACCCTACCCAGTTTGGCTTTGTTAAGGGCAGATCATGCCTCCTAAACCTGGTGGACTTCTTTGAGACAGTTACCAAGGCTATAGATGAGGGAAAAGTGGTACACACAGCCTACCTAGATCTCGCAAAGGCCTTCGACACCATTCCCCATTCTGGTATTATAGATGAGCTCACCAGCCTGGACATAAATCCCTACGTCACAAGATGGGTTGCCAACTGGCTCATGGACAGAACCCACATGGTGAGAGTTGCGGAAACTAGGTCCAACTCTATATCGGTTACAAGTGGAGTTCCCCAGGGCTCAGTCCTAGGACCACTCCTGTTCAGCATATACTTCTCAGAGGTACAGGCAAGCACAGGAGGACTATGGCTGACCAAGTTTGCAGACGACTGCAAACTAGGGGCTATAATTGACTCTCCGGCTGACACAGACATCCTCCAAAAGGGTCTCACGGAGATGGATACCTGGTGTCAAAATCATGGCCTCAAGCTAAATGCCAAAAAGTGCATAGTCATCCCCTTTGGAAAAAACAAAATACCCACAAACTACTACATAGGTGGTAGTCCCCTAAATACGGAAGACGTGATAAGGGATCTGGGGACCAAGTAGACAGTAATCTCACCTTTGATCATCACATTGCCAAAGTGGTTAGAAAATCCTTCTACGTGGCCCACCTAATCACAAAAGGGTTCGCATCCAGATCAAAAGAGGTCATTGTGCCCCTCTACTCGTCACTCATCAGACCCATCATAGAGTACAACGCCCCATTTGGGATGTACCTTACAAGACACCTGCAACAGCTGGAAAGACCTCAGAAGTACCTCACCAAGAAGATCACTGGCCTCAAACAGATGCCCTATGCAGCTCGACTGAAGAAATTACAGCTGTACTCGGTTGCATACCGCCTACTCAGAGGTGATCTCTGCCTGACATGCAAGGCCATGTCCAACCCAGAATTAATGGACATGCTCCACTTAAAGAAAACCTTATCCCCACGAGCCACACGCTCTAGTTATCTCAACCTCACCACAACAATAAATAGGACGTGCTGGAGGGATAGATTCCTGTCCCAGAGACTTCCCATGCTTTGGAACAAGATCCCAATCTACATCAGGCAGAGCACCTCGCTAACACTCTTCAAAAGAAATCTTGACGAGTGGATGGGAAACAGAAAGTTTATCTCAGGGATCAATTCAGTGGCCCTGCTGGACAGAGGCACAGGGAACTAATCTAAGGGGGTGGCGAAAGCCAACACATTCTGGCTAGGCTTATAAATACCTTCAGGCAGATAGCCTAGTACCTACCTATGAACCTATGTGATAGGAGTTTGATTCCTCTGTACTACCCACAGTTGTGGATGTCCCCTTTGCTCTTGTACACTGGCACAAGTATGCTTATTAACTTCTTATAAACTTTTCTTTTCTGAAAAAAAAGGTAAAAGCTTATTAATTTCATTTTTATATAATGTTTTAATACAATGTTACTTATTCAATCTGATCTACGTATGTGTTATTGTTGAATAACATGAACAAAAGCCAGGGAGCTAGTCCCTCTGAGGTTAATAGTAGTATTCATATTCAAATAACAGCTAAAAGTGTTTCATTGCTGTATAGTGTAATTAAATGATCCCTAATGAGAATAACTGAGATCACACCATAGATAATTTGAGGGGACCCATGCATGGGATAAAGTATTTAGGAGCTGCATCTATCCATTAGGAGTACAGAGGGCAGTCTTGGAGTAAATTTTCTTTTCCCCATGCATAGATCTAAATTGTGCTTGAAAATGGACAGGGATAAACTTTTATTTTATGTGGATGGGGAGTCTGTCCCACAGCAGCAGTATCCTCTGTGAAGTATACCCTTTTCTCCAAACCTTTCTGTTGATGTTGCAGCTGAGGTTTAGATCCCTAGACTGAGAATTTCTGATGCCATTTGAGTTGCTGATGTGCAGTAAATCCGTCAGTAATGGGTCAGAGGATGCCTTGTATGCCACACACAGGTCACCTCTTAGCAGTCTGTAGGATACTGAGTATAGTGACAGGACTTTGAGTCAATCCATTTAGGACATGTTGTTTAGGCCTTGTATCCTTTCTGTAAGGTATCTCTAAGACATTCCAGTTGTTGAATGTGTTTGGACAGAT
This sequence comes from Protopterus annectens, assembly GCF_019279795.1. Classification (NCBI taxonomy): domain Eukaryota; kingdom Metazoa; phylum Chordata; order Ceratodontiformes; family Protopteridae; genus Protopterus; species Protopterus annectens. The sequence continues at coordinate 777,210,767 of NC_056743.1, read as the reverse complement.
ACATGCCAAAGGGGGGCATTATATAAATGATTGGCCTAATAGGGGCTGCGTAAAGGGGGACAGTGACATCCCTAGATCTAGACACAATACGTTTGTTTATCACCTGTGTAATATAAAAGGACTTTCTTACAACAAAAGACACATGTTGTTGAAAAGTTAGATAACTATCCATATAAGTTCCCAAATCCCAAACAACTGGGTCAACTCTTAGGGGAGTATTGCCAATGTGGTAGCTCCCTGGGGTAGATGACTTACCAAAGGCATTTAGTTTCAGACTATGATTTTGACACTAGTTATTTATTTCAGACAAACCTTCCTGCAGGGTGACTAAGTCATTTGGGGATTCAGTGACTAATCCTAGCTTGCAATGATCTGCAAACTTAATCAGCCAGAGCCCTTTGGTATTGTCTTTTACTTCAGAAAAGTAGATACCAAACAGGACTGGTCCCAGCACAGAACCCTGGGAGACTGCACTGTTGACTGGTCTCTTTGTGGAGGTAACTTACCCTATTTTGATTATATGCTATTTTGATGATGATGATTATTATTAGTATTGTTGTTATTATTATTATTTTGGTTATAATACTTAATGAAAATCTATACCATAATATTTGCTTATAGTACAACGATTTTTGTGTGGAAGCTGTAAGGCTCCCTTTGGAAGAAAGTATTCTACCAAGTTTATAGCTGAGCCTCTGAGAAGAAGAGAAAGTAGATGGCAGGAGTGCCTAATAGTCTGGCAGCTGGTACAGATGATTAAGGCTGTGAGTTATAGTTCCTGTGGTACATATTTTAATTCCCTTAGTCCTCATTTGCTTACACTTTGATCTTAAGCAACTCACTTAACCAGACATTACTCCCCAGGTCGCTACTGAGAAGGAACTGAGTGCCCAGTGGGTCAGCAGGCTTAACAAATGGGTGTTATTATTAGGAGAATTAGCTCAAATGGTAGAGTGCTGACTTAGCATGCAAAAGGTAATGGGATTGATGCCCACATTCTCTATGCTTTGGAAGCATGGCTTGGATCGATAGCCTAGTATTCTACTAAAATACTACGACTGGCACATGGCACCACAATAGGTTTACCAATGAAATCTGAGGAAGAGGTATGAGCTGACTGAGGGGTAGAAGAGAAGGGACATGAGATGAACAGCTAAGTTTATAGGAATTTAGTTAGGAAAAAGGATGATAAAACTGAATTCTATAAATGCTAACAAGATCACCTCCCTAATGAAGAGAAAGTGGTTGACAGGATTTAATGAAGGCAGAAAAACAGACACAGTAATTAATCAATAGCTACCCCAGACAAGCAAAAGGTAGCAGTTTGTAGGACAGAAGAAAATTTTGGAATACTAGTTTTCATCAGGATGGCTCTAAATGTGATGGTGCAGTGCTGTGAGGTAGATCTGGATGTGTGGTGTACTGTTGTTAGTATAGGGTCAGAGACTATCTTATAGACACTGGTCTTAGGTTATATGCCCACCACAGGTCAGAAAATGAGGGTTAGCAAGTTCTGGAAGGGAACAGACGTACTTCTTTAGGTTGTATAATTATTGCAGGAAATTTTTATATTCTGCTACAACCACACTTTGGTGCAGGGAGGAGAGGGAGTACAATGAAGGGAAAATAAGGGAATGTTAGATATGGAGTTTGGGAAGTTTATAGAAACCTAAATGTCAAGGGGAAACAATACACACATAAATCAGATTGGGGAGCCAAAGCCCGACTTGATTAATTTTTGTAGTAAGCTACTTAAAGTCATTGGTGCTTGCAGTCCAGTAACTGAAAGCCCCATTTTTGGATCATATCCCTATGACTTCTTTCTGTATTAGACGTAAAGACCACAGGAGAAAGGAGACCACATCTGGGTTTATTATTGAATCTGATGGTTAAAATAATCTTAAGTGCATATCAGAGACTATTAGAAAAGTTGAATAGTGGTATGTGGTATCACTCTCAGTCTTTTGGAACACTACAAATGTACTTGCCACCATCAAACTGCAGGATAAGGAAAAGGTTAATGAAAAGTGGAATGTGAAAATGTTAAAGGATATAACAACAGATTACAAACAAAGGGGCAATGTAGTAAATAGTGATGAAGTAAATAGGCAATGGTTATTAAGGAAGCAAACACATGAAGGTCTGGAGTAAAGGTTTGGGATCAGTGCAGAACCTATAGGATATGAATACATGGAGATACAACAAGGTAAGATGTCAGCAAGTAGATCACGGAAGAGACAATCAAGAGGTAATAACAGGTAATTTTGATGACAATAACAGAGAGGTGATGCATAACCCAGACAAGACAGCAAAGCATAAAATAATGGGGATTAGATATACACCATTACATACGAGTAGATTTGGGCAGGACAAGCTCTGAAAGTCTATACATTACATTTTTAAAGTAATATAGTCTGATTTAGCTGATCAAGTTTTATTTAAAACATGGATATAAAAAGATGCGTTAGCTACTGCACAAATGAAAACAGCCATCCCAAAGATTTATATAAGCTGAGACATACTGAAAGGGTGCTGATACTGGTCCCACATTACTGGGGAGCAATATATATACTATAAACATAGTTTACTGGGCATGTTACAAGTGGTGTTAGTCCAGGGATGGGACCAGCTTACATTAAGTAAATGCTACAAAACATTAACAAGTCAAGAAAATTTCTGCCAAAAGAAACTAAACATAAAAAGAAATATAAAACTCCAAATGGACTTGAGTCTGGAAAGCTGGGATATATGTATGCTTGTCAATAGGCTGAAATGTATATCTTCCTACAGGGCTGTTTTCAAATGACAGAGTGTAGGTAATTATTTCTTGTCACAAACCATGGTGAAATTAGAAGAAGTGAGCATTCATTTGTACGGAAACAGTAATATTGCTCTGACATATTTCTTCTTTGAATGCCTAAATCTTAAGAATTGTTGGCCACAATTTTGCAAAAGAGCGGCATAAATCATGTGGAGGTAATCAAGGAACAGCCACTTTAGTGATGCCAGGAATCCCAGAGGAGGGTGTAAGCCAGGGATGAACTAAAAGATATATAATGAAAATTTTGGTTTTAGTGGAATTATAGTGAGTAACATTTGGCAAATCACTGTCTGTTGAAATGCAATACATTTAAATTGCCATTTTGATAACCTTGCAATCATAAGTCTGAACCAAGAAACTCTTTTGAATGATTTAGTCACTACAGTTTTCTCAGACTTGAAGTTAATAATTTGTAAAAAGGAGATGTGTGAAGGCACACCTCTCCCAGTAATCTCTATTGCACGTTTTATGACAAAAAAATGCAGTAAATGTGAGAAAGTAAAATGAATAACACATACTCATGAATAAAAGTCTGCCAAAATGAAGATTTGTATGGATGGCAATACTGATAAAATGGAAAAGAAATAGAGGAAGCTTGAATTAAATGTGTAGGAAAAGTAATGTCATGACAATAGAGACTCTGACAGTAGTGACTCAAGTTATTGTGTTCTAATGGGTTTCCCCTTCAGGAGCTTGATGACAATTGCAGAGAAAAATGCTTGTACAATTCAGGTCATTTACATTTTTCCAAAGGTATAGTTTTATATGTTTGTCAGTTCTGATGAATCCATGACCTTTGTTGTGTTCGAGACTGTAACAACTTGGAGAAAGAGGGGGTACACAGGCACATGTTTTAAAGTACATCTTACTCTTTTCTAAGATACAGCTCTTTCACAATATATATATATATATATATATATATATATATATATAGTGATTGTGCAGGTGCAGGGGAGCTTGCTCCTTTGTGGAAAAAAAAACTTTGTTTTGCGTATTTTCTGAAATTTTTCAGTTGTGTTTTCATACGGGCAGATAATTTTTTGCAGTAATACTGACAAGGTGTTTAGTTTGCAGTGGTGTGTTTCAGTGTCACATAAGGGGCCTGTGTCTAGCATTTAAGATGTACAAGGGTGACTGACGAGGGGAAAGATGAAAGGTTATAGTGTTATATTGTTATAAAAAACTTAAATGATTACTTAATTACTGGTTTACTGTGGAATGCAGCTGTGACTGAGAAGCAGTCTAACTGAGATATGGGCACAAATATGAAACCAATAAAAATACTTCACCCAAAATGCACAATACTGTATGCACATTGAATTTAAAGCACTACAATCCAGACATTAGAATATAAAGAAAATTGTCATCAAGCTATGTGACATCCCTCCTCTGGCTAGTAATCAAAGAACCTCAATCCTCACCACACACCAGTGGGGAATATTCACTTAGAACAAAAATAGATACACACAGTATTTTCAGATGCAGCTCTCTGCACCAAGCACAAATTCCCTTAAGAGCACGCAGGGAGCACACTCCAGTCCTGGGGCTGGACTTCCTCTCAAGGTCCCAAGTAACACTCCCCCTTTCTCTCTTCAGGAATCAGTGCTCTGTGTCCCTGTTCCAAGTAGCTGACACACACACACACAAACACACACACACACACACACACACACACACACACACACACACACAAACAAACACACACTTGGGAAAGGCTGGCACAGATTTACCTGCTATGTCACCTCCACCCAAACTAGAAGATAGATTCACTGCCACCAGTCAGCTACTTTAGGGCTCTTACCAGGGTACCCAATTACTCTTAGTAGAATTAATATTTATACAAATTGTAGTATTAACCAAGCAGCAACACTTTCAGGAGCATGGAGCTACACAACCACTAAATAAATGCAAGTATTTTCAAAAGTTAAAATATTTTCTAAAAGACCAGCCAAACTGAAATGTTTAGATATATTTAATAATAAATAATAAAAGAAAACATGATAATATTGAGTATCTATTTACAATAAACACAATAGTTTCAATTTACAGGAAATATAAAAAATAACAAAGATGGAAAGACTCAGATAGATACAGAAAAACAATACTTTTAGCTAATCTCACTATATTTTCCTAACTGAATGAAGAATTATTGTTCCCTAGTTAAGTTACTTACTAAAGCAAGGCAAGATGAAGTGGGTGAGTGGTCTTTTCAGTTCCAAAACAGAGTGCTGAGTGTGACTATTACATCTCTCACTATTATCTAAATACAATTTTAGAGATGGATACAGAATGACATCACCTCTGGTCACCTGAGTCTGTGGTTCCCACACTATCCACCCCAACTAGAAGCTGGGCCAGGATCTAGCACAGATGTGTCACAATACACATCTAGAACTTTGCTAATGCTTATTTCAGCATCTGGAGACTGTAAAACAATTCCAACCCTTTCATCCTTCCTGCAGAGACTAACCAGCCCTTCTGGCACCCCAGGGTAGCAATTAGTTCACCACTAAAGACAATAAGAGCAGGATCCCAACCCACACATTGTGTCTCTAGCTGCATTCAGGCCTGTGAGATAAAGTCTTTATGGTCTAAACCAAGTTATTGAATTTCAGGCTACTTTTCTTAAGGTTATCTGGACTGAGCGTAACCACTTTTCTTCCAGCATCCTCTGTTAACATGCATACATTTCATAGGTTACAGTACAGTCTGACATACATGTATATTTCTTTTCTGTCCAACAGGACCAACTGTTGAAACATTTTTAACACAAGCAGCTTTACAAATACATATTTAACACAAGCATCTGTACAAATCAGTTTGATATTCAAATGACATCAAATTCTTTATAAAACTCCAGCTAGTTATGCTGGCATATGATACACATGCACTGCCCTACTCTGTCTGGCACAGCTGGCACATCATCACAAGCTAATTAAAATGTAGATGTCAATTTATAAAATAACTTATTTATCAAGAATTACAGGTGTTTCTTTAGCAAGCTACCACCTAGCTTACTAAAGGAAAGAGACAGAAACTAGAAAATGTTTAACGTTCATTTAGACTATAGCAGCTGGCAGTAGCATATATGCTGGTAGTGCAGATAAGAGGCCAGATTAATGTAGTCACTTATTCCTTAACTATAAATGTTGTGCCCTGCAGCCTAATGGACTCCAGGTCAAGCTGGATACCAAAGGACTACCAGGGATTTTTTTTTTTATGATGACACAGTATTGTAAACGTACAAATTCTGTTGGCTTAGTTAGGAAACTCAAATGCCAATGGTTAAATTAAATGCTTCCCTGTCTAACTCTGCTTAGTATGCCAAGCTAGAACAGTTAATTCAGTGCAGTAGCTGCAACTCTTTTAGCAAATGGATTAATGAATTATGTGGGTATGGTATATAACATTATGTGCAGTTACATAATAAAGGTCTATGGAGGATTAAGGCTATGAGCTGTTATTGAGCTGCTGCTTCTTGTCCAGGGATTGATTCCTTTAGCCTCTGTTAGTCTACTGTCACTATGAGCAAATCACTACCCAGACAGTTCTCCCAGGCTTAGAGTCTGAAAAAGTAACTACGCCAGTTACAAATAAATAAATACATGTCAGGATAGCCACATGATGGTGGAAAAATTTGCTCTAGGTGATTCAGCAGTACCAGGTGGACATGGGTATTTGCCGGTGATAAGGGGGGACGTTGAGGAACTGGCCAACTCTGACCTATGCCAGTGACCCATGCTAATGGTAGGGGGGGGTGTATGCGCCCCTTTTGGCCAGTGTGTGCCTGCCATAAAGCCCAGTATCCCTGGGTCAATAAGCTACTAGCCAGCTGGTCTCCAGTTGCCCAGCTTGGGTTACCTGCGATAGCTCTGGTGAGTGAAAGTTGGACATAAAACCAATCAAACTGCCAAGCATGAACTAATAATTGCTACATTCAATATAGGTTCACTGACAAGAAGCAGCTTAAGTAGGTGACATGATGATAAGGAGGAGGTTGGAAAGCCTATGTATCCAGGAGACAAGATGGAAGGACATTGCAGTGAAATCACTTAGCTTGGGATCCAGAGTGTACTACACAGGAGGAGGACAAACTTGAAATCATGCTGGAATTGTGGTGAGAAAGAGGCTTCAGAAGGCAGTGACAGACGTCATCAGAATTAGTGATAGACCCATGGCAACCAGACTCCAGCCTAAGAAAAGGGCAATATTCATAATCTCAGCCTATTCCGCACAGTAGGGTTGTGATAGTGAGGACAAGAGTGCATTTAGACAGTAGTTGCATAATCTTCTAAATTAACAACATGAATTGGTCTTGATAATGGGTAACTTGAATGCACATATCAGGACAAACAGAACAGAATATGACTACCTAGCCTACATGGGTGGGACAACAGGAATAAAGAAGGGGAAGCCATTCTAGAATTCTGTCCAGTAAATGGCTTGATGTTGACCAACATATGGTTTAGCAAAAGAGTCAGTCACGAGATCCCATACAAGATGGCCAACATGCAACTCAGGTAGACTTCTTCCTAGTAAGGAAATGGTACCGGAGTAGAATCAGTGATTGCAGTCATCCCCAATGAAACGGTCAGCCCACAGCATAAACCACTGGTTGCCACAATCAGCTGCTTGCTAGCAGTGGTCAGAGAAGGCTCTAACGTTAACAGAGACTTGTCTGAAGACCTGGAAGACGACTAGAAAGAAAGCATAATAATTTGAGGAATTACTCAGCTCTAGCACCTCAGGAAGAAGAGGAAATAGGTGAAGAAGAAGACAGCACCTCAAAACAACATGTGTGACAACTGCTGATAATGTACATAAGGAAAGCTGGTGATGGAATGCAGAAGTCTATAAAGTCATCAAAAGAAAGAACTGCATGACAACTGGGAGATAGAAAAGATGGACTAGGCAAAGAAGGAATACTGGCTGGCTAACAAACAGACTAAGAGAGAACTTGCAATAGCAAAGAACAAGGCATCAGAGGCACTCTACCAGGTTCTGGGAAATGACTCAGTAGATGGCACAAAGAAACTCTATCAGCGTGCAAGGCAAAGGCAGAAAGAAAAAGAAGATAGTCAGACACCCTTCATAAGGGATGTCAGTAACAACCTGCTCACCAGCCCACTGGAAATCAAATGCAGACAGAAGGAGTACTTTCAGCAGCTTCTGAATGAAGAAAACCCCACAGAGGCTATACAACCTGAGTCACAGCCTATGATGAAAGAGGAGGAAGAGCCAACCCTAGAAGAAGTAAGAACAGCACTAAGGAAAATAATGTCAGGGGAAAGTAGCAGGCTCAGATGATCCAAGATTTTGCGTGGGATAGGGGATAAATGGCTCCTGAGTGTACTCATAGCAGCATGGAGGAAAGGTGTATCCCAGATGAATAGAAAATAAGCATACTAGTGCCAGTGTGTAAAAGAACAAAGGGAACATCCACAACTATGTGCACTATAGTGGTATGAAACTCTTGTGACACTGCAGAAAAGTTCTGGAGATGGTGATTAATAAATAAATATGCTAAGTAGTACAAAATAAGATGGGAGATGAGCAGTTCAGATTCAGATAAGGATGCAGCATAACTGATCCAATGTTTGCAGTGAGACAGATAGTTGAGAAGAAGTTTTAGATGAGGAAAGTGTCCAAATGGGCATGACTATACTTGGAGGAAACATATGACAAGGTCCCAAAAAAGCTAAAATGGGCAGTCCTGTGGTGGTTCGAAGTCCCATTAACATTGGTAGAATTAGTGCAGTCTCTGTACAAAAACTCAATGTCTCAAGTACAAGCATTTGTTTGTTCTCACAGAGAGGTTCCTAGTGGGAGTTGGTGTACACCATGATTTAGCCCTGAGCCCACTGCTGTTCACACCAGTAATGGACTACAACAACAAACAGACTGAATAAGACTGATCAGCAAAGTCGCTGTATGCAGACAATGTAGCATTACAGGCAGATTCTGAGCAAGAACGTCAGGAAAAGGTAGGGGAATGGAATACAAAACTGAAGGCACATGGGATGAAACTATAGTGGTAATGGCAGCAAATTGGGGAAATCAGAAGAAGCTGTGAACTGAGATTGAAGGGAAATTAGTAGAACAGGTTAACAGCTTCAAGCATCTGGGATGGGTGGTGGAAAAGAAGGAAAGGAAATTCTGAATGAAGAGGTCAAAGCTAGAATCAGAGGGGCTGCAGCCAACTGGCACCAGTGGCAGGGGTAGCGTATCACAGAAGAATGCCAGAAAAGCCGAACAGTAGGTGTACAAAACAGCAGTGCAACCAGTACTACTGTATAATACAGAAACCTAAGCAGTAAAGGCAGAGCAGTTGAGAAAGCTAGAGGTGATGGAGATGCAGTGCCCCTGACAAGTAGTAGGATGCACATTGTGGAACATACAAAGAAATGAGGACATCAGAACATAAACTGAAGTAGCTCCAAAGATGGCCAAAGAGAACAGATTATGATGTTTTGAGCATGTGCAGAAAAGCAGAAGACAATCTGGTGAAGAAAAGTTGGGATACATAGGAAGAAGGTAAGAAGAAAGGAAGCCATCCAGCAAAGACATGGATGGATTATATGAGTGAAGACCTGCAACAATCAGGAATGACTGTCAAAGAAGATGGGAGAGTGATGCTGGATTGTGCAAGAGAGAGAGAGAGAGAGATGCTGACAGTTTAAATGGTACTGACCACCTGTAGAAAATGGGAAAGAGGCGATTGATGATGATGATGATGATGATATGGCAAACATACATAAATACATTAATGCATAAATAAATAAAAGAATATAACTTTAAGTCATCATTAAACAGATCACCCTCTTAGGCAAAAATCTAGTGCAGCAACGTCACTTGTTTATGAATTTACTTCAGTAGATCGAACGTGCACGTGACTGAGACAATTTCAATCAAGTGTTTCAATGGAGCATCTGTTGTCTTTGCTCCGTGATCTCCATTCAGGAAGTCCAAGTGTTCTCTGACATGTGCAGTACATATTTCATTATTACAACTTTTGATAATGTTTACTTTTATTTTACACATGTGGTTTTCTCGTCATAGTAGTAAGCATTTTATCATGTGCATGTTCAATCTACTGCAGTAGATCCCTTGTTTATATGTGGAAAAGAGGGTATACTTTTATTATTTGCACATGCAGGCTGTTTGTGCTTCTTGACGTTTCCAGCACCCTAGATAATGATAATTAATTCTGGTCATACATCTCAAAGTTCCCATAACTGCTGTAGTTTAGAACACTCAACTAAAATTCTGGTGGTGTAATTTCTTAAAGATGCATAAAAAACTGTAATATTGTTGAATAAATAAGGGTATCCTCACCAAAAGTTTATTTTCCACAGAAGGCAGTGTTTAAAAGAGATGTCATGGCTTTCCCTCATCATCAAACCCTCACCAGCTCTTTTGTAAGCTGTCCCTCTGAGACTACAGTAAAGGCTAATGATGGAATTTTTCTTCAAAACTTCAACAAAGTGTCCATTAAAGAAGGGACACTTTGTTTTTCATTTCCCATCAGAGGTAGAGCATCAAGCTCCAGAGAGGTCTTGGACTTCCAAGATAGCTGCACTGAATAACAGCTTAATTTCAACCTTCCCACTGTGAAAACAGAAACTCAGAAAAGACAGCAGTGAATCTATATTTTTGGGTCAATTTCAGTAACTGGTTAGTAAGTGAACTTCCTGGATGCCAGGAAAAAAGAAATTCAGAGAACCTAAAAGAAAATCAATTACAAAAGGTGAGGAGAAAACAGCTGCTCAGCAAAAAGCAGTGCAAGACATGACTTCCAGTAACCTAGAAGAAGAATAAGTCAAATGTATTCAGAGCTGATTAAAATAAATGAAACACCGGTGTATATCAACTCAAATAACAAAAGGCTGGAAAAAATGGAAGAAGCTTTAAACAAATATTCAGATGAGATGACCAAACTGCAAAAATAAGAGGACGAAATGAAGAAAAGGCTGTCTTGAGTCTGAGACTGCTCAAGAAGAGATGTCATAAAAAATAATAGAATTAGAGGACAGAGCATGTAAGGGAAACCTGAGATTTTCTGTTGTACAACAGAAGCTAGAAGGAGCAGAATATTCATTTTATGAAAGCACAAAATAGCAACTGAACTGGTATTCCACAGCAGGAATTGTTAATTGAAAGGGCACATTGTGTGTATGCTCCAAACCTGGCCATGAGAACGAAACATAGACCTTTAATAATAAAGATGTGATCCTACCAGCAGAAAGAGTTGATTCAGACAAAACTGTAGCAGAAGGACAAGGTACTAAAAGTTGGAAACAGTAGAGAGTTTGTGAAAAGTGATTACTCACTGTACACCAAGCAGAAGAGGAGTAAATTTATTCTGGCAATCAGGGAATGTCAAGAAGCAGGCATGAGATTCAGGCTGCTGTATTCAGCTATTTTCAGAATATTCTTTCCTGAAGGGTCAAAACCACGTTGTGACACAGAACATGCTAAGGAGATAAGTTTGTCCAACAAAAAGTGAGCTGTCAAACAGAAGGAGATTCTGCTGCTTGTTCTTCTGGTAAGAAAGCCCTTAGAGAGAGATTATGCCTGTAAAACCTTTTACAATGTTTCAAAGGAAAATGCCTAAGAGAGAGAAAAAAAGGAAAAGAGTTGACCAGAAGAACCTGGAGTATGTTGGAAATAAAGCAAAAACTGGATTTGTGAGATGGAGATCAACAGGACGAAAACCAGCAACTCAGAAATTGACAAATGTGGGATATCAAAGAATTAAGGATTACAAAGCATTGATTTAATTTGTGAAACATGATGTAGCACAAAAACATGGAAATATTGGACTTCTTTAACTTTGTTAAACTTTTAGGGAACTCCAAAGCATATGCCCTATGTCACAAAAGGAAATACTGCCAGCCCAGCTACCTGGACATTTGTAAATACTTATATGTCATTGGTGAATATCAAAATGATTTGTGTAAGATGCTTGTGTTACAACTGTATTAGAACTGCATGTTATGTGTATATCGAACTTATTTGTACAGATGTGTGTTGAAAAGGGTTTGTAAAGTACTGAGCTTAAAGATGTATCCACAGTGTGCCCTGCTGGATGAGAACAGAAATGTACATACACTATTGTAACTGTTTAAATGTATATATTTTAACAGTGGAAACTAGAACACAGGAGGTTAACCTCAGCCTAGTAAATTTCAGAAATATAGCTGACATTAAATTACTTTATAGCAGCTACAGATACAATGTCTGTGCTGAGAAGCTTTCTGCATTGTCTTGAAAGTGTTTTATTGTTTTATGACTTCCAGCATTTGCCATAGATCTGAGGTCTATGTATTTTCACAGATAGATGCTAAATACTGCCAGATTCCAGCAGTGGGGGTTTCACCTGGGATAGCGTCAGTTAGAGGAAAAGAAATTATGTCATTCTGCAAGCTATCCCAGCAGTAATATTTGAGATATTAATTTAAGAAGTCGCTGAGAGAGAGAGCGAGACAGCATTCTGTATTTTGTTTTTTACCTGACAACAGCAACTAGAGAAGATCCATTCACCACATCTGCCTTGCTCTACAGTAAGTAGGTCTAGGAAACAGTATAATTCTATTACATATAGTCAGAAATATAGCAACACTTAGTTTACATATTTTTCTTTATTTATTTGAGACTGTCCTGCAATGTTGTTTTAAATATTTCCTATGATTTTGAACTCTGATGTCAGTATAAATATATATGTTATGTTCTTGTTCTTTTATTATTTGTTATTAAATATATTTGAACTTTCATTGTGGCTGATCTATGTAGAGATATTTAAGTTCTGGGAGTACCTGAATATTTATTTGTTGACACTGTTGGCCACTCCTAATAGTCCTGCTCTTGGTCAAATTACCATTTGTATTAGTAGTAATATTACACAGTAAGATTGGACACCCTTTGTTAAGGGCCTTAAGGTAGCTGTCAGAAGTGACTGGTGGCAGTGAAAACTACCTTATAGACTGGGCAGAAGGGGGCATAGCTAGTAAACCTGTGCCAGCTTTTCCCAGGTGTGTGTGTGTGTGTGTGTGTGTGTGTGTGTGTGTGTGTGTGTGTGTGTATATCTGTGTGTGTGTGTGTGTGTATGTCTGTGTGTGTGAGTGTGTGTATGTCTGTGTGTGTGAGTGTGTGTGTGTGTGTGTGTGTGTGTGTGTGTGTGTGTGTGTGTGTGTGTGTGTGTGTGTGTGTGTGTGTGTGTGTGTGTGTAAATCAAACCTTAAAGATTGTGTATGTCAGCTACTTGGGCAGGGACACAAAGCACTGGTTGGACAGAGAGGGTGCTGGAGGCCTTGGCTTGGTCACTCAGCTGAGATCTCAACTCTATAGCTGTGCCAGTGGGGAGTCTTATTGGTGATGTGGGGAAAGAGGGAGAAACCACCCCTGGACTGGTTGTGGTCTCTGTGTGTGCTTTTAAGTGAAATTGCACTTGATGCAGAGAGCTGCATATGGAAAGAATGTGTGTGTAACTTGTCATCCTCCCAATGTACATCCCCCACTGGTACCAGTGGTGAAGATTGAGGCTCCTTGATTACAGGTCCAGTGGTGGAGCATCACACCCTACTTCATGTCATTAATGTTTGGAAGAACATTTATGAGAGGGAAAGAGGAAAGAAAGAGTTAACTGTAAGTAAAACAAAATTTTGTTCTTAACAGTGGTATTTTTATAATGCTTGACACAAACTGCATGCTATAAAGTAAAACTTTCTTAATTATTTTTGTGAATGATAGGGATACTGAAGTAAACAGGTACCTCTGTTTTCCCTTATTCTTTCTTTCTCGTGTTCATTTTTAAGAAATGTAGGCACTGCAATGTAAAAATGGAAGAAAAGTCTGGACAAAAAAGCATGATACAAGAAAAAAAATGTATATGTCTTTTTTTTTTTTTTTTTTACTTTTGCACAGGGGAATAACTGGATTAAGGCCCTTGGCTTGAACTAACAAGGTTTAAGGGGGAGCAAATGTATAAAAGAACATTGAATATAATGAAAAGATTTCCTGTAGCAAATAAATGAATTCTTGTAGTGGAGGCAACTGCGTATCTGATTCTTGTATATCTATGGAGACAATCTGATAAGGGGACAATAAAAAACGAATATTTTTTTCTTTCAATGTTTAGGAGATAATGTTCTCTGAAAGCACCGAAGTGTTTTTTTTTTTCTAATTTGTGAGAGGAATAGAGGTAAGACAAAAACAGACAGCACTTAATGGAAGTAGAAGCACAGGCTATACCATGTGTCTTGGCATGATTAACTTTATGATAGGTTCATTCAAGCCTGTGAATGTGGCTGTCAGTCTCGGACAATTGTTCCTATTAGGAGGGTTAAACTTTATTATTTGAAGATGTGCATACTTTTAGGGGTAGTCTGGGGTGTTTTTTTTTATTTGGGGGTTTTCATTAAAACAAAAAAAGTTTTCGAAGATGTGACATATGTTCAAATGGATATGACAAGAAACTACTGTATAAAAGGACAACCTGTTAAACATTAGTATATGCATGTAACACAAAAGTAGAAATAGGACATTTTAAAAAAGCTGTTACCCATAACAGATGAAATAATTACTTCTTAACATAATGACAACACTTTCCATATTATCTTTCAGTATGAATGGTTTCACAGATATCACACAAAAAAAGAGTAGTGAACTATATAAAAAATGCAGAGTGCAAATAGCTGTACTACAGGAGATACATTTGGAAAGAACTGAGCATCTGAATTTGACAACGGAATGTGGGATGGTTATTCGGCAGAATGCCTGGTTCAAAGGAAAAGGGGAGTATTTATATTAATTACAAGATAAGCTCCAGTGGGGATGAAAGAGGAAAATATAGATAATAATGGCAGATTTGTAGTACTAAGGGGCAACTAGTAAGGGAGGTGGATTACACTGGCATGCATTTATATTCCACCTAAAACTGCTATATTGGAGCTTAAGAAAATTCTGGGAGAAATAATCAGCTTTCATCAGACAATATCAATTATAGGTGGGGAATGGAATTTGATTTGCAGCAGTGAGGATGTATCTGGGAGTTCAGAAGAGAAATATAACAAAGGAGGATAGATTTCTGAAGAAATTTAAGAAAATATTTAGTATGGAAAATGTGAATTCAGTAGTAGGAGTGCCATGTGAATTTATATATTATTCCCCAATGTACATGGAAAGGGCTGGGCAGGACAGAAATTGAATTTCACTGGAAAATGTGCATTTAGCTGAGGGTTTTGAAATATATCCAGCGGCTATTTCAGATGACATGCCAATGATAATGAAAGCAAAGGTGCAGGGTGGCAAAGTGGAGGTAAGGAGCTTATGCTTCCCCACCTATCCGTTGAAGGGGAATTAGTTTGGGGAATGGGTGGTGGAAGTTATTTGGGAGTTGCTAGGGAAAATGGAAGTTTCTTCTGAAAATATAGCTAGGGAGTGGGATAGAATTAAGGTAGAGTTTGAAAATGTGGTGGAGATGAAGAAAGGAAATATGTGGTTAAGAAGTAATGGGAATTATTTAGTGGGACTGACAGGAGATGAAGTGTTGCAGGGTGAGGGTAGTCTCACAGGGCAGGGGGAGGAATTATTGCAGAGTGCTAGACAGAAAATGGGGTATGACCTTGATAATATGCATGGGTTTGTAAAGACTGCTATTAGAGAACTGTTTTTTGAAGGTAGCTCCAGAGGACAGAGACTTTTGCTGCAGCAACTCAGGTAACAGAGGATAGAAAGGGTTGCCATCAGGTTTGGGGAGCCTGTGGTAAGGAAGATAACCTGAGATCCTGTAGAGGCACTAGAAATGTTTCAGAAATTTTATGAAGGTCTGTATGGAGCAGAGAAGTGTTCAGGCCAAGAAGGGGTACAGATGGAAATGTTTATGAAAGAATTAAATATGCCGGGGTTAGAGGTGGATGGGGCTCAGTTGCTGGCAATTGGCATGGGAGGAGATTAGATGAAAATGGTGATGTGTAGCCGATCTTTGGGGGTCCCTGGAATAGATGGTATTCCTGTGGAAGTTTGGAGGCTGGGAGGGGGAAACTGATGGAGACCTGGAGGGTTTTGTTTAGCAGTATTTTGACAGGAGGGAGGGAGGGCTTGGGTCCTGGAGGAGGGTGGTGGTGGCTGTGGATCCAGATTCATGTGGGCCTGTTTCGATTCTGAACCATGACTGTAGAATGTTTGTGTCTTTGGTAGTTGGAAGGGTAGCAGGGATGATGCCAAAGTTGATGGATGTGGATCAGTGTGGTTTTGTGGAAAAAAGTCAAACATCTGGCAACACTGGTGGAGCAATGATAATCCAGAGGGTGGCAAAATGTGGGAAAGTGCCACTGTTGTTGCTGGGTCTTGGTGTGAAAAAGACATTCAGCACAGTGGGCTGTGATTTTGTGAGTGGGATGGTTGAGGCATTTGCATTCCCTTATTATTATAAGGTTGATATGGGATATGAGGGGGACCAGAGACAAAAATTAAGGTGGGTGGGTTTGTCTCTGATTGCTTCTGTTTGGGGGGACGAGCAGTAGTGTCCTCTTTCCCCTTTGTTATTGCATTGTATTTGAAACTATTGGCAGGGAAGGTGAGGGGCTCAAGGATTCAGGGATGCAATTGGTATTTTCAAGATACAAAACTGATGAGGATGGAACAGGGCAATAGCTGCGGGCTGTGTTCCAGTGCATGAGTTGACTCAGCAGTGCCCATATTTGTGGGGAAATGATGGAATTAAGTGCTTGAGAGTATGGATTGAAAGAGATCCTGTTGTGGTGGCTGGGATGTGTGGGAGGTGACCGGGGAAAGATGGTACAGGACCTGGTAAATTGGAGGCACTGTTTTGTAGATGTGGATGGTGGGATGCAGGCAGTGAAAATGTTTTTAGTGTCTTTGGTTTGGTACATGGGTCAGGCATGTTTTTGTCTGCCAGAGGAGAAGTTGTGGATAGCAATTAATGGACAGCTGGGGGATTTTGTCTTGGCAGAGAAGATAGCAGGAGTCAGGTGGGCTTCCAGTGGATCAGGGTGGTTTGTGATTTCCTGGTTTGAGATGATGTTTTGGAGCTGCATGGTTGGGGCTTTTATTCATGGCACAAGCAGACAGCTATAGTTTGGAGTGGACAGGGATGGTTGTTGGCTGGGAGAAGTTCGGGAAGTGGGGAAAGATTGGGATTTTGGATGCTGATCCTTGGGGAGAGTTGCGATAACCTTACAGAATATTATATTCATGGAGTGGTGGGGGGTGTTCTGGTAACTGGCAGAGCACAGACATGGTAGGTTTATACCAATGGGGTTGGCTGCAATTGGGGGTGCAGATAGTGGGCGGGAGGGAACTGGAGTTTGCTAGAGAGAAATGGCAAAGGAACCAAAGTATTGGGAGCAGATACTTGGGGAGCAGAGGTGGTAGAATGGAAGGAGGTAGGGAATTTATTTGGACTTCTGGCTGGAGATTGCTTTCCCTATCAGGGATTGTTGTCAGAGTGTAGACAGGGAGAGAGAAATAGTGGGATCCTGGGTGAGGGACCAGCACTGGTGGAGTTTTTGGTGGAGTCTGGAACAGAGGCTGCTGCTGAAGAGCGCATAATTAGTACGGCATATAGAATATTGCATGATAACTGTAAGAGTCAATCAGGGGAGGTTGGAGATGACTAGAAAGAGAGACTGGATAAGCAATTCACAAAGAAACAATGGAGGAATATATGCATGACTTCCAAGTATACAACAGGGTCTAGAAGACTTGGGATCTTTGCTTGGAAGTGTTTGCATTGCTATTTTTATACCTCAGGTGGGCTCCAGAGAAGTTTTTCTCAGGTGGACTGAGGGTGTTGTTGGTGTGGTGGGAGAAGGGAGGTAAACGGGAACATATTTTTTGGGAGTGTGGTGGACTGGGGGACTTTGAAAGTTCCCTGCAGCCTACTCTATTAGGGATGCTGGGTGAATAAATTGGTATAACTAAAGAGATTATTGTTTTCAGCTAAGATACAGAGTCAAAATTGTCTAGACATAGTGGGAGCTTGCTGAGTCTATTATGGTGGCTGCCAAGAGGGCAATTGCTGAAGAGGAGAGGCCAAGGTTTAGCTCAACTGTACTAGAAGTAGTTAATACAGTAACAGTGAGGTGGGAATCTTTTGAAGAAGGAGGGAGCAAACTGCATAGTGAGAAGTAGGAATTATGGGAGCCGTGCATACAGAATAGTGTTTTGGAAGAGGGGTGGGGTTTTGGGGAGGGCAGGATTTGAATGAGTTATTTAATGTCTGACTGACAATGACTGGCTAGATTATGAGTGATGTATAATGTTTGCAACTAAAAATATGTCAATATGGTTTCTTTTCATTTTTTTAAATGTATTATTGCCTGTGTCATAAGTAATAAATTAATAAAGATGTTCCTTGCTTAAAAAAATTAAAAAAAGATCCAGACAGGTCTTAGTCCCACTGTATTCCCCCATTAGGTAGAACAATCATTGAATATCCCAGCTAGAAGAGCTCATAATTTCCCATCTAAAAGAACTGAGGAGCTACACACTCCTAGTTAACCCAATTAAAAAGCTTTTCTTTTTTTTTCAGTCTCATACAGACTCATATGTGGTGAGGGTCTATATCATGTTGTCGATTTGGGAAAATAGCGAACGGCTATAATATCGAAAATGCCATTCATCGAAATGTATTTTGTGGGGTATTTGCCTTTTCCTCATTGTAGTGCGATCTCGAAGTTGGTATATATAATTAGTGGGGTGTGGGGGGGGGCACAGCCCCCCCACAAGAATGACTTTGATGAATGGTGTTTTCGATATTATAGCCAACAACGTGATATAGATCCTGTGGTGATCTTTGTACTGGCTTTTCATACCTCTCAACTGTACAAATTTTCACAGACTGTCCAGATTTTGGCCTGATATATTATTGGTCGTTTATTCATAAAATTGTGGTTTTCTGGCAAATTAGTGGTAAATCATTAAAGATTGAAGTTAGAAGATAATGACAGACATTTGAGTTTTAGACTTCAGACTTTATATCCTCCAGAAAATTCACACTAATATAAAACCTGTTATTCTATCAACTTAAGTTTGTAAGAGCAATATTTAAAATATTGTCCCTGTTTTTCGGCCTTTGTATCACTTTTATTTATGGCTTTGTCCCGATTTCTTGCTCTAAGAGGTTGAGAGGTATGCTTTTGATTGTGAAAGATCTTGTTATACTAGATTGTCTGCAAGTCAGAAATATTGGTAATGTTAGGAACACTTTCTCCAAGAGACTCAATTTACTCAATACTTCTTGAAAGGAGAGGTTCATTACCAAAAATAATTCCTACCTGTGGAACAAACTTCCTTTGCACATTATACAGTTTAATTCCTTAGCCTTCTTCAAATTAAGTCTTGGTGATTAGACACATCCACATAAATATACACCAGGGATTAGTAGTATGTCCATTATGAAGAAGGAAGGTAAATACTGGTTGTACTTCCTATGGAATATGTCTCAGCTTTATACTGAAGATTACAATCATGCCTCTGATCATAACCAAATCATTACTGTATTCTTCACATGGATGTCAAAAAAAAAACCTCAAGAGGGAAGTGTAGTGAAGAGGTGGAACTTGACATCCATGTCGAGAACACATAATAAGAGAGAGACAATCATAATTCTTTATATTACCTGGAGCTTTATCTGCTCCATGTAATACACAAAAAGAGAGAGAGAGTGAAAGAGAGAGAAAGCACCAAATCAGGAGCATGTTCATCTGGTGCTGTTGACATTTCCCCAAACTGGTGCCTACCTCAGCCCTTACTTGAGGATGGAAAAAAGGTCTTTTAGTACACACCATGTTTCTACCTCCAATTGTGAATATGGTATTGAGATTCACTTATGAAGCTACAATGTCGTCACAGCTTCTTATGGTACTGCACTTATGTTGCATCAGCACCTGCTGATCATGGCCCAGGCAGTCACCCCTTTGCCCTTCACTCCACCCTAGTTATGGCTCTAAGGAGCACAAAGTGTTTTATTGCTTTGAACTCTTTAAACACTTAGAGTTGCCACACAAACATGAGCAGAAGCAGTGACATTCTGATGAAAGAATGACTTCAAAAGCTGTTAAATACTTCACTCTGTCACAGTTTTTTAGTTTTGTGTGTGTGTGTGTGTGTGTTTGAGACAGCAAAGAATATAACAGCTTTTATTGCTGTAAAAATTCTTCAGATGCTGTTAATTGGTGGCTACTGTTATATTCTAGTGCAAGATCAGAGCTTAACAGCACTGAAACTTTGTTAAAAATCTTTCTTACATCAGAACTATGTCTAACAAAACATCATTAAGTATCCAGGCACACATGGTTGTTCTGACCAACTGTCAATGAAACTAAATTAACTTTGAATAAATGAATGCTGTGCATTTCTGTTAAAAAGGTACTCAGTAAATTGACTCCTGACATTTTTACAACCATACTGAAACTCCTTTCTAAGAAAAACATACAGTGGGTTCATTTTGTAAACAGTGGTGCCATATCTGTGGCCTATCCCTAACAATGAGAAACTAATGACATGCTTTATTGCTTTTGGTTGTTATAACAGCAACTGTAATGCTTGGCTTTACACACCCTATCCATTTTGTTCAGTTAAACAAATGGTCTGAGCTGCCAGTGAAAAGAATCAAAACCTGCTCAAACCAGAATAGACTGTACTGTAAAAACAGGTTCCTTCACTACTAGGACTTAGCTTCTTAAACACATACGCATTTCTGAAGTGTGACTGTTACTGTTTCCTTTCCTTGTTATGTGAAATATAAGTTTCATTATTGCCACATTTCAAAATGATGCATTGATATACCATACAAACTATAAAATAAACATGGTTATTTAGTAACAGTTTTATATTTACAGCTAGAGCTAGCCTAGTTGTAAATGGTCCAAATTAAGCCGGTGAAATTGTGTGCTATTAGCATGAAAGCTATAAACTGTTACACTGTTAACTATGGAACTACTGTAAATCGAAGTATTCATTCACATTCAGTCTGAAAAACATGCATATCACTGAAACTATTGAATCAGACAGGGAGAGCTATAATAAAATTAATCATAGCCTTACAGTCTCAGTGCAAAGGTTACTGAACCTGGAGTCTTATTGTCACATGATGATACCACAGTATAAGGATAAAATGATTGACTTCAACAACTGGCTAAACTTCTAGTGTCATTCAAAGGGGATCCAGTATTTGTTTGCCCGGGAAGACATGATCAACAAACCACTATGCTTTGCCAGAGATGGTCTGCACCTTTCACCCCTGGGATTCAGATTACTGGCTAAAGCTCTTGCCACCCCTATAGTGCCTTTTTTTAGGCAAAGTTCAAAGGACAAAACCACCACCATAACAGATACAAAGCATGCAAAATCTGAAGGTACTGCTACACAATGCTGGAAGTCTAAACCTCAAAATGCACTCTCTCGAGGCTCTCCTAAAAATAGAGAACATTGATATCTGTGCAGTAACTGAGACCTGGTTCAAGGCTCCAGACAGCACCCCTGCAATACCAGGCTACAACTCTTAACACACTTTTCGGCCACCAAACCAAGACCGAAACACTAAAGGTGGAGGAGTGTCCATATTCACCAAGGATATTCACACCTCCAGGCTAGTTGCCCAACACAATGCATCTGAAATTCTTCAGGTACAACTAATACTAGGTAAGACTGCAATCCAAATTGTAGCTTGCTACAGATCCCCCACCATGCCCCAAGAGTCTCACTACACCTTTCTAAACATACTGGAAAATATTAAGATATAACCAAACACCCTAATACTGGGTGATTTCAACTTCCCTGCCATTAACTGGGAAAACTACTCTGGTACCAACACCTTTTCCCAACGGTTCTTGGAATTCATAAATTCCACCGCCCTGGATCAACTAATCCATTGTCCCACCAGGGGCTCCAATATCCTAGACCTGGTCATTACCAAAATGGGAGACGGATGCCCCACACCAGTGGTCACCCCCTCATTGGTCAGGTCTGACCATCAGCAAATCACCCTTGACATCCACATCCCACCCCCACCCACCAGTAAGGAAACCTCCATAAAAAACTTCTCCAAAGCCAACTTCATGCTACTGAAGTCAGAAGTGACAAACTTCATGACACCCATGCAGACGGGATCTGAAAGTTCGACTGCTGATTCCTACACTAAGGCACTGTACAAGCATATCCACTCGTGCATGAATTGTGCCATCCCAAACAGAACCAAGATGCTCTCCTCCAAAAAAAGGAAGCCAATCTGGTGGTCCCCTGCTATAAACAAACTATACAACAGAAGGAAGAAACTGTTGCAGAAAAAGAGGAAAATCCCAGGATGCAAAAAACTCCCTCACCAGCCTCAGTAAGAAGCTGAGATCCCTCATAAAATCCTCAAAAGCTAGTTATGAAAATAACATTTCCAAAGATTCCAAAGACAGCCACAAGGCATTCTATAGTTATGTCAAGAATCTAAATGGCAATGCTCAGATCTGCTCTGAGCTACAAAAGAATGGCATTAAATATACTGATCCCAAGGATATTGTCACTATCCTGGCAGATCGATTTAGTGACAACTTCATCCCCTCTCTCCCCCTAAAGGGCCCATCTCAATATCAAAAGATTGCCAAATTCCGGTAATCACGGCCACACAAGTAGAAACCGCACTCTCCAAAGCTAAGAATACAGCATCCATGGGACCAGATGACATCCCAGGCTGTGTACTACATGAACTACAAAATGAACTGGTACCATACCTAAGTGTCATATTTAATCATAGCCTCACCTCAGGCTTCGTGCCCATTGAGTGGCACACAGCTACAGTTATCCCAATCCACAAGGGGGGATCCACCTTGGATCCCGGGAACTACCATCCCATCAGTCTGACGAGCCTGATCTGCAAGGGCATGGAACACATTATCATGGAACTTATAAACAAAGACATTCGCAACCTTCAAACACTGGACCCCACCCAGTTTGGGTTTGTGAAGGGCCGATCTTGTCTCCTGAACCTGATTGATTTCTTCAAATCAGTCTCCAGAGCTGTGGACGAGGGTAAGGTGATCCACACAGCCTATCTAGACCTCGACAAGGCCTTTGACACCATCCCCCACTCTGGAATTATAGATAAACTTACTAAGCTGGGGATAAATCCCTACATCACTCGATGGGTTGCTAACTGCGTTACTGACAGAACCCAGACTGTAAAAGTAGCCGACTCCAAATCCAGCTCCAGACAAGTGACAAGTGGAATACCTCAGGGTTCAGTCCTGGGACCACTCTTGTTTGGCATCTACTTCTCTGAAGTACAGGCCAACACTAGGGGACTCTGGCTAACAAAGTTCGCAGATGACTGCAAACTGGGAGCCATTATTGAATCCCCAAATGATGTGGATATTCTACAAAAGGGCCTTACAGAAACAGATGCCTGGTGCCAGAGGCATGGGCTCAAGCTTAATGCCAAGAAATGTATAGTTATCCCCTTTGGAAAAAAACACGTACCCATGAATTACCACATAGGTGGCAGTACACTAAACATTGAAAGTGTGATGAGAGACTTTGGGACACAGGTGGACAGTGGTCTCACCTTCGATAACCACATCGCCACAACAGTCAAGAAATCCTTCTATGTGGCACATCTCATCACTAAGGGCTTTTCATCCAGAAAAAAGGAGGTCATTGTCCCACTGTACTCATGCCTCATTAGACCCTTTATAGAGTATAATGCCCTGTTTTGTATGTACCTCGCAAGACATCTGCAACAGCTGGAAAGGCCACAGAAATACCTCACTAAAAGAATCACAGGTCTAAAGCAGATGCCATATGCTGAGCATCTAAAAAAACTCCAGTTATGCTCTGTGGCATATCGTCTACTGAGAGGCAATCTCTGCTTAACATACAAGGCCATGTCAAACCCTGAGCTGTAGGACATGCTCCACTTAAAGAAATCCCAATCCCTCAGAGCCACATGCTCCAGGGAGCGACATCACAATGAAAAAAAACATGCTGGAGGGATAGGTTCCTGGTTCGGTGTTTAGTGTACTGCCACCTATATGGTAATTCACGGGTACATGTTTTTTCCCAAAGGGGATAACTATACATTTCTTGGCATTGAGCTTGAGCCCATGGCTCTGGCACCAAGCATCTGTTTCTGTAAGGCCCTTTTGTAGCGTATCCACATCATTTGGGGATTCAATAATGGCTCCCAGTTTGCAGTCATCTGCGAACTTTGTTATCCAGAGTCCCTTAGTGTTGGCCTGTACTTCAGAGAAGTAGATGCCAAACAAGAGCGGTCCCAGGACTGAACCCTGAGGTACTCCACCTGTCACTTGTCTGGAGCTGGATTTGGAGTTGGCTACTTTTACAGTGTGGGTTCTTATCAGTAAGCCAGTTAGCAACCCATTGGGTCACGTAGGGATTAATGCCCAGTTTAGTAAGTTTATCTATGATTCCAGAGTGGGGGATGGTGTTTGCAGAAGGTGTTATCCATACTTCTCAAATGTACTTCAGTGCAAGGATTGCTCAAAATTTTGAGTCTTAAAAAATCCATGTGCCTGTCACACATTGTGTTTAGGAATATTTTAACTGATATCCTTGATAAATAATATTGAATCATATATGGATGATGCAAAGGTGCAGCAGTAGCATTGTTGCCTCACAGCAAGAGATTCTCTGGTTTGATTCTCAGCTGGAGTGCCTTCTGTGAGGAGTCTGCATGTCCTCCCTGCGTTTGTGTGAGTTTCCTATGAGTACTCCAGTTTCTTCCCACGTTACAAAGACATGCATCTGGACCATTTCTCTCCAGCCCTCTGCTGAAAATTGGCTTTGTTCCAAGTCGGACTTTCCCAGTAAACAAATGTTAAATAAAAATAAAATATTAATCCAACAAAATAATGTTTTGTCAGTGTGAGGTAACATTTTAGTCATCCTATAAGCTTTCTAGTTGAAATTGTTAGTAAGCTGATAGTAAGTATTCCATGCTTTGCTTATTTGTTCCACATTATGAGAGGGAGTTTTCCGTATCTGGGAATGGATGGATGAGAGCTGTGGTACAATTATACCTCGCAACAATACTTTATTAGAAGGAACATTCCTCATTTTGAGTGTTACATTCACTGCTTCAGTATTCCTAATTATAAGGGTTCCCTGCTGCAGAAGCCCGACATCCAGCCAGTCTTCCAAAGACTTCTGAATTCAAAATGTATGCTGAACGTTACCATACCCTCCCTGCATAATGTAGCACATAAAGGTGACATTCAGGCCTACTAAAACAGAACTTCTTTGGCAAAAGTCTGAACATGTCTTTTACACAGTCGGTCTGTTTACCTGTGTCCACTTTCTGCCAGTTGAATGAATTTACATTCTCCAGTGACTTCCTACAACTATTTGCTGTTTTTGCAAGTTAAGTGCCCCATTGGGGATTTTGTTTTTTCTTGTTTATTGTGTTCCTTGGGGTTAATGTCATCCAGGAAAAGTAAATGCTAGTGTGGGAGACAGATTCTCCATAGAGATCGCCATGATAAGTGTCTTTTTTGCTTAGGTGCTTCTCATGACCATTAGTGTTATTCTATTTGTCAGGTGTTTGTTCCAAAAACCCTTCACAGTAGACTTTCTTCCCTTTCCTTGTATCTTGAGATTCAGCATCTTAGGCTACCTGCTAAAGATACAATGGAAGGAATCTCTCACCCCGAGGGTCAGCCACTAGGGAGGAAGGAGGTGAAAAAGGTACGACCAGAATCTTCTGCTATCCAGCCTCTGCAAGGTGTTTCTCCTGAGGTCATTATGAACCCGCAGGCTCACCTGGCTGTGTTGTTGGATTTCTCTACTGTGACCATGTTGGAGGCCGGCGAGGATCCTGCTTATGGCATGTCTGAAAAAGCTTTGCAGGTGTCCATCTTGGACGTTCAGCGGGAACAACAGGTGATTTTTTTCTGAGGGGTGGTTCTCGACTGTCATCCTGGATCTGAGCCTTCTCAGAGCATTCCCTTAAAAAAGAAACAAAAAAACTAAACATGTTTCTGTTCTTAGGGATCCACAAAGTGAGTGGCAGGCTTTTATTATTTTCTGCCTTAATGTCCTTAAAGCCTCCTTATTGGGTTTCAGTTCTTCTTCCTCCTTGGTCCTCTAGAGACCAGGATTCTTCTGAGGATGAGTCAGATTCTGATGACGAATCCCTAACTTATTCTACTCAAATTCCTTGTCCTTTGGACTATGGGTCTGAAAAGGAGGAACCTATTAGTCCTGGTGTTCCTTTGGAGTAAATTTCCTTTGGGGACACACTCTCTAGGATGATGGATTTTTTTTTTAGTGGGATTGTGCTGAGGCCTCTGATATCCATAATATGTACTAGGAGTTGTTGCAGTTGGACTCTCCTAAACCTGTGGCTAGTCTTCCTGTCTTGGCTGCTTTACTGGA
The DNA here is from genome assembly GCF_019279795.1 of Protopterus annectens. NCBI lineage: Eukaryota > Metazoa > Chordata > Ceratodontiformes > Protopteridae > Protopterus > Protopterus annectens. The sequence goes on along the minus strand of NC_056743.1, from coordinate 777,184,543 downwards.
TGCTTTCTCCAATGACTCTCAGGTACCTGATTCTCTCCCCCTGTTCCCGAGAAGCCTAATAGGTTTTATAGGATTCTGAGGATTGTTCTTTTTTATATAAATGTCCTGCTGCTGACCCCTCGGTAGTGTCAAAAGCCTCTGATAAGCCATCTTGATTGCTTCCTTTGCCCAAGTTATTGCCTTCTGGCACAGACAGCAGAACCATGGACAGGCTAGGAAAAAAGATTTACACTTCTGCTTCCCTAGCTTTTAGGGCTATTAATTATCAGACCCATATGTCTAGGTATGTGTTGGCTCTTCTTTCTCAGGCCTGTCAACTTATTTCTGATTTTCTAGACTCTGAGGCTCCTTGCTAGGGATTTCCTCTCAGGTCGTTTGTCATTCTATTCAATTAAGATATGATGCAGTGAACTCCTCTTCTAGGACTGCTATTTTTGGTTCAGTAATGTGGAGGTAGTCTTGGATTAGGCTTCAACCACTACCTGATGATATTAAAGCTAAGTTAATGGATGCCCCTCTGGATTCTAAAAGTTTGTTTGGGGAAGCTGCTGCTGGTTTGTTTAAGTCCCTTCAGGATAAGGGTAAGATATTAAATGTGTGTTTGTTTCTCCATTGCCTAAATTTCACAGAAACTACCCTACTAAGCCTGCCTTTGTTTGTAAGAAATCCTGGCCTTCTACTAAAGGTAATAAGAGTGGCAAACAGGCTTCTCCTGCTAAGGCTACTCAATTTTTGGGGACTCCAAAGCCTTCCTTTCTTGACAAACCAGGTGATGTGTGACTATCCATCCCTTCTCAGCCTCATTCCTTTTTCTCTTTGCCTTTCTCTTCTGGTTTGGCTTCAGATCACTTAGGAGTCTTAGGTTCCGTCAATCATTTGTCAAGGGGACTTTATGGTGTGGAAATACCATCGTAGTTTTATGGGCATTCCTCTGCCTCCTTGGGAACAACTTCCCTTTTTACAAAAGGTTCTTCAAGAGCTCTTGTCTCAGGGTACTATTCAAGAGGTGCCCGGGTCCCAAAGGAGAAAGAGTTCTACTCCTGACTATTTCTAGTGCCCAGAAAACAGGGCACTTGGAGACCTATTCTAGACCTCTCTCATCTAAACACTTTTCTAAAGGTACCTTCCTTTCTGATGTTGTCCCTTCAAATTCTGTTTCTTCTCTTGCTCCCTCAGGCCTATATGGTGTCTCTGGATCTCAAGAATGCGTATCTCCATATTCCAATCCATCCTCTTTTCAGGAAGTGTTTGTATTTCTCTGTTGCTTCCTGGCATTTTCAGTTCCCTGCTTTGCCCTTTGGACTTTCTACTGCCTCAAGGGTGCTCACCAAATGTCTTGCTCCAGTGATTGCCTTTTGCAGAATTCAAGGGATCCAAATATTTCCTTACTTGGATGATCTGTTGATTCAGGTATCCTCTCCAGAGACCCTTTTGCAAAATCTTCATTTTGCCATATCCCTTCTTCAGAGCCTGGGGTTGAATATTTTCAAAAGGCCTTTTCCGACTCCTTCTCATATCATGTTTTTCTGGGTTGCAGGATTCAGACGGTGCCAGTGCTTGCATCCCTGCCCCCTCCAAAGGCCTTAACTTTCATTTCTTTCTTCCACACTCTCCCTCATCTGGCTTCCATTACCACCAGGGAGTTTCTGAGAGTTCTGGGTTTCATGGCATCTACCATTCTGATGCTTCCTCTGGACAAACTTCATATGAGAAAGTTTCATTGGTTTCTGAAGTCAGTGTGGCTTCAACACGTTCATCCTCTAAAATTTGTAGTTTTTCTTCCTTGTCTCAGACAGGAACTTTTTTCGGTGGATTCAGCAGGTGTCTCTGAATCCGGAGATCCCTTTTCACCCCCCTCATCCTTCTCAGGAACTGTTCAGAGACACATCAGACATTAGATGGAGGGTGACTTCTGACTCTCTAAAGGTACAGGGGTTGTGGTCGCCTCATCAGCAGATGACGCACATCGATGTCCAAGGAATGAGAGTTCTTCTGCTGGCTCTTCAGACCTTTCAGTCTCTCTGTTCTCCAAGTCTTCTGAAGATATTCACAGACAATACCACAGTGATGTGGTATATCAACAAGTATGGAGGGACGAGAGCTTATCTTGTTTGCCGGTTGGCACTTCTGGTATGGGATCTTGCTGTCAAATGACTCTTCAGGCAGTTTATATCCCTTCCGGTCAGAACACTGTGGCAGACACTCACAGCAGGTTCTTAACTCAGTCCCATGAATAGATGCTTTACAGGGATGTGTTTCTGGACATTATTCACCAGTGGAGTAATCCTCAACTGGATCTTTTTGAGTCCCCTCTGAACAGACAACTTCTCTGTTTTGTGCCAGAGTCCCAGGTCCTCTGGTATGGAAGATAGATGCCCTCTCATTCTCTTCGAAGGGGATGTTTCTTTACACATTCCCTTCAGTTCTTCTCATTCTGAAAGTCTTGTTCAAAATTCAACAGGATGCTCTCAAAATCTTATTGGTGACTCCCTTTTGGCGGCAACAGCACTGGTTCCCTCTTCTTCTGCATCTAGCCAGGGGTAATCATCACAAGTTACCTCACAGGTTGGATCTAATCACAAAAGACAAAGGATCTCCTATACAACCCCACCTATCTATGCTTTAGCTGACACTGTGGGTGATAGGATTTTGATTCCTCATAGACACCTCTTTTCTGAGGACGTGCTGCAAGTCCTGCAGGAGGCCAGGCAACCTACGACTAGGAAATCTTACTTATCCAAATGGAAGAGTTTTTCTTTTTTGTGTCTCTCTCATAACCTGGACCCACATACTGTGGATGCTGCTTTGGTTCTCTCTTCTTTGTGTGAGTTGCTCAATGCTGGTTTGGCCTATTCTTCTATTAAGGCCCACCTATCAGCTATCTCTGCTTGTCTGCTTTGTCCTTCTCCTTTAGCTGCTAGATTTGATGAGAAACAATTTCTTAAAGGAGTTCTTAATATTAGACCTCCCAGGAAGCCTGTTCCTCCAATCTAGGATCTTAATTTTGTATTGGAGAAGTTGACTCAGGCTCCTTTTCAGCCTGCTGCTTCAGCTTTCTTGCAACATTGTTCCTGGAAAACTGTTCTTTTGTTAGCACTTACTTCTGCTAGATGGGTGTCTGAGTTGCAGGCCCTTATGGATTGTCCTCCTTTTTTGATTTTTCATGAGGGTCTTGTGCACTAACCTGTCTTTTATGCTAAGGTATTTAATCAGCTATTACTTAATCAGTCTATTAATCTGCTGATTTTTTCCCCTCTCCACAAACTGACAGTGAGAGGGTGCTGCATACTTTGGACATGCATAGGCATCTTAGTGTCTATTTGGATATGACCAAGGCTATTAGAAATTCTGATCAGTTGCTCGTTTCTTTTCATCCTAGATCTTTGGGGCCTGCGGTATCCAAGCAAACTATTTCTTCTTGGATTTCTAAGGCTATTTCCTTTTGTTACACTTTTCATGGTGGAAGCCTTCCTTTTTCAATTAAGGCTGATTATATTAGAGCGGTGGCTTCTTCTGGTGCTTTTTTTCAAAGGCTTAGATACTAATTCTATTCTTGAAGCAGCTACCTGGACTTCTGTGCATACTTTTACCAAGCATGGTATCTCAAGAGCTAGGGGCAGGTTTTGCTAGTTCAGTTTTTCATGGCTTTTTAGGGGACTCTTCTGCCCCTTCCTCCTCCCAAGTTTTCTCTTGAGCTTTGTCACTCTCTCATATAGCAGTGAATGTAAAAATATAGTACAGTTTTGTAAAATCTTAACATAACAGTAGATGTCCTTGTCTTCACTGTAGCAGTATTCACTCCCACCCTCCATCCCCCTAGTTATTTGCCTTCATGGATGTACACGTTTCATCTTGGGCTCCTTGGACTGGTGTTCCTCCTGTGACAATCAGTCCTGTTTTGGTAGGCCTGAACGTCATCTTTATGTCCTAGATTACACAGGGAGTGTATGGTGACGTTATCCATACCTTTTAAATTCAAAAGTCTTTGGAAGACTGGCCAGATGTCGGGCTTCAGCGGCAGGGAATCCCTTATACTTAGGAATACTGCAACAGTGAAGGCAAAGACATCTACCATTATGGTAAAATTTTACACACCTGTATTTTCCTCGCTGTAGAAGAAAGGGCCTGCAATTGCATTAATTCTTGATGTTAGTAACTTTTTACCAATATCCATGTTGTACTTCTCAACTGTCCAGATTTTTTGCAGCATATTTTTATTTTGTTCCTCATAAAATTTGTAGTTTTCTGGCAAATTATTGGGAATTAATGTCAATACATACTTACATTTTTAAGTTTTAGACATCATATCCTTTGGAAAATGCATGCCAATGCAAAAATTATTATTCTGGCAATTTTCTCGCCTTATAGGCACAATAATTAAAATCTGTCCCTGATTTTGGACTTTCATCTCCATTATTCGAGGTTTTGTCCCGATTTCTTTCACTCAGTTGAGGCAAGATCCATGATGAGTAATACCGAATCATATTAAATCATCCAAAATAACGTTTAATGTGAAAAAAGCTTCCCAGTTGAAGTTGTTAATTAATCTATAAGCAAATGTTCCACACCTTGGATGGAGAAAACTTGAGAGGTTACAGCTGCAACACAGACATCATATCTGCTACACTTGCCCGGTGACTTTGTTGTATGAGTCATCGATCACAGATAGTGGGGCTAGACAGAAAACTACTATGCGTAGTATTTGAAAGGCTGTACTTAGATTGCAAATAATGTAATCCCAGTTGTAGCCGCCTACAGGTGTTTTTTTTTTTTTTTTTTTTTTTTACTTAAATGTTGTCTTTTTCTTATTGGTAATTGGGCTCTTCTCGTACGTCCTCCCATTTGATGCTAGTACGCCACCCTTAACTGTGCCGGAACCTTGCAGGGCACTATGCAGTTGTTTTGTATGCGGAATCCAAACGAGGTAGAACCACCGTGACATGCCCATTGTACGAACTAGGAAACTTCAGTAATTGGACGGGGTGTATATTTTGTACAGTATTTTTGATCTCTAGCAAAATAGCTTTTCCGTGAGTGAATTAATTTGTTGTTGGCCCATTTAAACAATTAGTTAATTATTCGTATGTGCCAAATGTTAATCCTTAGAAGATGTAAATTGTACAAAAGAGGCAAATGTGAAAAATTACTTTTTAAAAACAAACATATTGTCAACACTTGTTTTTTTAGTAAGTACTCTGATTTTTTTTCGTCTGATAGTTTGGTCTTTTTTAAATATGACTTTTGGAACATCACGGATTAGTATAGTCAGTAAAATAAGCCAGACGTGCCTACAGGCTACACTGCAAGTCAGTACATCTGCTTAGTTAGCTTATGTATTTGTTTTATTTTAAGGTGAATGGCATTGCTATTTAAAATTATCGTTATGATTTTTGCTGTTGATTCTTGCCGTGAGAACTGCAAAACCGAGTTATGTCTACCAATGTGAACACATGCCTCTTTTTTTCTGTAATCATATATCTTATGCGACATGCAAACCAGTTTTGCTTGAAGCTTTACAAGAATATCCAGTTGCGTTTAAAATGTCTTTCTGCTTTTGTCAGGGTGGAGATTGATGCAGGTATTTCCATAATTTAAATAAACCGTTTGTGTGTTTGGGGGTTGCCTTTAACTTTTCTTCACTTTACTGCCTATAGTTCAGTGGTGTGGGGGGCACATAAATCTATTTCTAGTAATGAGTGTAAAAATATATCCTGCACATCTGTAAATGTGCACGGTTAGGTATGTGTATAGGTTGTGTGCGTGTGTATTTATTACAGAGATGTGTACAGGATACATGGGAAATATGTGGGCATAATCCTGAGGGGTGTAACTTAAGTTTTTAACAGCTGTAGTCTAACTCCCGGTCGTTTGTTCATTTAATCCAAAATACACTTCCAAGTCCTTTTATTGTGTATTTTCTGGATCACACTTTCTGTTGTTGCTATCATTTTTTCAGTGTTTTAAAATTATTTGATTTGTGATTATCAAAACTTCCTTATTGCTAGCTTTCATTATTGTGAGCCTAAGACAAAGTGCATGTTTAAATCAGAAGTGAAAGTGTTTTCTGTGTGGTTGGGTGTACTTCCCTGTGCTTTGTCTTCAAAAGCCTCACCATCTGTGAGTCAGCTTATTTAGTAAGTTCCCTGGCATGGTATTTATTTTGTGTTTGGTAGGTGGACTGGTCTGAAGACACTTTACAGCCATGAGTTGGGCACAAAGGCTTGTTGTGTCTTTCGGCTTTTCCCGGTTAGGGTTTCGCCACAGCGGAACTCCGGTCCGCTAATGATTGGCAGTAGATTTTTACGTGCCGAGTTGCCGGCCCTGGCGCACAACCTTCAACGAAGGTACGCCCATTCACGCATGTCTCCACACAGAAGACACTCTAGCTTTGAATCGAACAGGACAACGTCTTACTGTGAGGCGACAATGCTACCGCAGCAGCAGCAGCACCACCACCACCACCACCACCGCAGTTAAGGTACATAATTTTAAAAAGTATGTTATACAAGAAAAATTACAGATTTAGAGGATGTGAAAGTAAATAAAATTTAAATACATTGAGCAGTGAAGGTAATAAAATCAAAATATTGTCAACTTAACAAATATATACACATTCAAGTAATGAGTATCTAACAATGGAAGCAGTTTAGTAAGAAGCGAGTGTAGTAAGGAGTGATGGCAGTATTAAGACATTGAGTTGCTTATTGTTTGTTATCCAGCCATCAACAGCCACTTTTCCCCCATTTTTGCACATAGTTTGAGTGTCTTATCAACAGTTGCAGTCATCTAGAGACGATGTTTACACTGATGGGGGCCAGCCCTGCCCCAATTGGTTTTCCATACCGCACTCCTATGGCCAGTTAGCCATTGTGTCTTGAGCATTTACAGTCCGTTTCATCAAAGAGGTGTACTGAAAATGATGTCTTGAAACTAAGCAGGGGAATATTTTGACTTGATTTCAAGAGGGGGCTTATTCCACAGAGCTGGACCAAGTCTAGGGGAAAGCATATTCTCTTGTTCCAGTTTTGAAAGGGGGATGGCAGAATATTATGGTGGTGTGTTGGCCTTCTGAAAGAATATGCCTGTTCTGTGATGGTAGGTCTCTTTGTAAATGTGAGCAATAGCTCTCTTGTAGTATTGTGGTAGCCTGGCATTCTTCATGCATTGAGCTGAATACATGCCTCCTGAACATTTCTCTGAAACAGTGTGGCTCAGAGTTGCCAAAAGTTCTCTTTTTGAAGCTGTATAAATTAGTGGCTACAATATAAATATGTACTTGAGACGTGCAACCATTGGATAGCTATCATATTTTATTATTTTTATAGAATAGCAGCTGAAAATATGTCATTTTTACATTGTTCTGTTGTAACAATAGATGAGAACAGTTTTTAAATTTGCATTGGTGTGGTAGCAGTTTGAGTCTGGGTGTAAACAATGTAAATTTCTGACTCCCATTCTGTCTACCTTCAAAGGCTCACTGTAATTTATACATATACACACACATTGTATTCATGTAGGTTTTGTTATTTTATGTATGTGTGTTCATATATAGGTGTGTGTGTGTGTGTGTGTGTGATGTATAAAAACGTGTATACAACTCCTGTAGTGAGACTGCAATGTATGCCATTGTTATCCTTGAAATTTGCACAGTGTTGCAACTTTGATCAAAAATGGCAAAAAAGGACACCGTTTTCCTTTCTTTCTTTCTCCCATTAGTATTAGATATGATATTTTTAAGGTCAGAAGCTTAGTGATACAAGCTTAATTAAGGTGCTTGCATCACAAATGTGCCTTTTTGCTTGAGTTGATCTATTTACAGTGGTGTTGTGCTGTGTTTCAGATGTACAAGGCATCATCAGCTTGGGTGCTTATTTTACTGTGTACATTTGTTTCTTTCAATTCAGTGTTTAATGGTAAATGTTACTATTTCCAAACTCTGTGCCTGCTGTAGACTTTTTAAGAGTTTGCCAAGTGATAATCAAGGGTCAAAAACTAACAAGTGTCTAAAGCTTTCTTAAAATCTCCAGATGAATAAAAATTTCTAATGTTTAAAGTTAAGGAATTTCATAATCTATGTTGAAAGAAGGAACTCGGAACAGAAGTATTAAATTGAGGTACCAATTGCTCCTTGTAGCAGCGCTGTGTTTTGAAAAGGTGTCACCTGAAGTTGCAGCTAAGATTTCATTCTGAAGGCAGTTAAATATGAGAATTTAAATCCACTCTTAATAATCTATACCCAGTGGAGAACAATGTTAAATGATTCACGCACCTCCTGTATCATAGGTTCATAGGTGTGTACTAGGCTAATGACCCTGGGGCCTTTACAAGCCTAGCCATAGGATTACCTGGCATAGCGCTACCTGACCTTAGTTCCCAGTGCCTCTGTTGAGTAGAGCCACTGGAGTTATCCCCGGGGTGAATTTTCTGTTACCCATCCAGTCATCAAAATTTCTCTTGAAGAGGGTCAACGAGGTGCTCTGCTTGACATGTATGGGAAGGCTGTTCCATAGCATGGGTAGTTTCTGGGGTTATGAACTTGTCCCTCCAGCATGTTCTGTTAATTATGGTAATGAGGTTGAGGTCACTGGAGCATGTGATACGGAGAGATTGGGATTTCTTTAGATGTAGCATTTCTAATAGAGCTGGGTCAGACATGGCTTTGTAAGTCCAGCAGAGATGGCCTCTAGGCGATATGAGACAGAGAATAGTTGGGAGTGTTTTTGAGTCTGTCCCTATAGGACAAGTTTTTAAGGCCTAGGATCCTCTTTGTGAGGTAATTTTTACGGCCTCTCCAGTTGTTGCAGGTGTCTAGTGAGGTACATGCCAAATGGTAGATTGTATGGTTGGCCTAATGAGGGAAGAGTAGAGGGAGACAATGACCTCTTTCTTCCTGGATGCAAAACCCTTAGTAATGAGATGTGCCACATAGAAGGACTCTGACCACAGTGGCAATGTGGTGATGAAAAGAGAGGTTGCTGTCAACCTGTGTTCCCAGATCTCTTATAACCCCTTCTGTGTTCAGTGGACTACCATCAGTGTGGTAATTCATTGGAACTGGGTTTTTCCCAAGGGGAATGATGACACATTTTTTGGCATTGAGCTGAAGGCCATGGTTCTGACACCAGTCATTGGTCCCAGTGAAGCCATTCTGTAGGATGTCAACATCACTTGGGGAGTTAGTAATAGCTCCCAACTTGCAATCGTCTGAGAACTTTGTCAGCCAGAGTCCCCTCATGTTGGCCTGGACTTCAGAGAAGTAGATTCCAAACAGGAGAGGACCCAGGGCCGAACCCTGAATAATCAGCAGTCTGACTTGGAGTTAGAACCCACAGTGTGAAAGTAGCTGTATGTGAGCCAGTTTGCAACCCGTCTAGTGATATAGGGGTTGATGTCAAGCTTAGTGTGTTTTTTTTTCTTTGATTCCTGAGTGGGGAATGGTATCAAAAGCCTTGGGCAGATCAAGGTAGGCTGTATGACCCACCTTGCCTTCATCCACAGCCCTGGTGACTGATTCAAAAGAAGTCAACCAAGTTGAGCAGGCATGATCTACCCTTCACAAAACCAAACTGTGTGGGATCCAGAGTTTGGAGATTCCCTTTATCCTTGTTTATTAGGTCCATGATGATGCGTTCCATAGCTTTGCATATCAGACTCGTCAGGCTAATGGCGTGATAGTTCCCAGGGTCAGTAGTTGCGCCTCCTTTGTGGAACGGGATGACTGTAGCAGTGCTCCATTTGGCAGGGACAAAGCCTGAGGTGAGGCTGTGATTGAATAGGGCACACAAGTGAGGTGCCAGTTCACTCTGCAGTTCATGTAGAACACAACCAAGGGATATTGTCAGGTCCCATAGAAGTTGTATTCTTGGCCTTGGACAGTGCTATTTTAACCTGTGCAGCAGTAATACTGGGTGCCTGGCAATCTACTGGTATTGTGATTGGTCCTTTGTGGGGGGGGAGGTAAAGGTGGCACTGAATCTGTCTGCCAGTATACTGGCAATATCTGTTGGCTTGGTAGAGGAAGTACCATTGTGCAGTAGCTCAGAGCAAATCTGGGTATCGGGGAGGTACGTCTCGGGTCATTCACACCCACATGTACAGTAACAGTGTCATATTTGTACCTGTTGTTGAGTGACCTGAGTGTGTGCATTATGTGTCGGATCCTGGCACCTGACAGGCAGCTGACTGTTACTTTCTCCTTTTTCAGCCTAGTGAGTGGGACATCAGTGTGCCTCACTATCGAGTCACCTATGACTAGTGTGTTGGGCATGCAGTTTTGCCTTAGGGCTTTGGTTGAGTGGCACACTATTTAGGAGAGTTATGTGTCTCATGATTAGTGTTGTGTTGTGGTTAAGTGTGTTTCTGCCTTGGAGGTCTCTGCTGCTTGGGTAGGTTTTTATTGAGTGCCTCCGTGAAGGTGGATGTGTGGTTTGTGTTTTTATGTGAAGGCAGTGCTGGTGTGCGTTCCTGAGGGCTGTGTGTTCCATGTGGCATGATGCAAGTGTTTACCTTCTCCTCTTGACCAGCTATTCTGGTCTTGGCTGGAGAGTGCGTGGCTTCCACTTTGGATATATAAGTGCATCTCCCGCAAGTCTGAGTGTTGGAAGGTAAGAGGAGAGGGTTGTTGGTGTACATGAGGTAGTTGCTACATTGCCTCAGGATGCCCAAGTTCACCAGGTTAATAGGAGAAAGCACAGGAAACTGACCTTTAGACAAGCCTGGAGGGGTGGGCATTGATAATGAGTACTAGATCTGTTTCCTTGTAGAATGTTTAGTGCTAGTAGCACTTCTGTGCTGCATTAATTGTTACAAGAAGCTGCAATAATTGCAGAAATGAGAAATCCCTGATACATGTCTAGTAAACATTTTTTGGTACACATTCTAATTTGTTCAGCTGAGTTGAATTAAATTAACACAAAGAGCTACAATATTCTATAATTGATCTAACAGCAGATTTATACTTTGAGGTCAAAACCCTTCCTTCTCTACTAGATATGCTTCACAAGATGTGTCTTATTGACCCATAGCATCTTCTTATTACTCCCTTAGATGTTCCTTAAATTTTAAATCAAAATCCATCATGACCCCCCAGATCCTTAACTCAAGTATCTGTTCTAAGAAGGTGGTTATCTAGAGCATATGAATATCCAACATTATTACTATCAAAGTGTGTTACTGTGCATTTATTAACATTAAACTTCATGGCTCATGATTATGATCACTTATAGAAGGGTGTCTAAATATCCTTGAAACACACCTTGGTCATTGATTTTTCATTACCATATCTCCAGTGCTGGTATGAGCAAATTTGATGAATCAAATCTTCTCTTGAATTGGAAAGTCTGACTTGGATATATCTCTGGGATGCACCCACAGCAATGGTTTTATTCTTGGGGAAAAAAAAAAACTTATTGATCCTTGCAGTACAGTTCTATTTTTATCCAGTTAGCCATTCACTTTGTTGTAAGTAAGGATTTCTTCCCAGTTGCTGCAATGGTCTTAATATCTCGTCACGATGTAATCATTAAGGTAAATTTGTATCACTATGTGTTTTTACATCCCTATACCTGTAGTGACAACATTTAACTTGCCTCTGTCCAGCCTTACTTACCTTGCAACATTGTAAAATCTGGATATCTTAAAAGCAAGAAAAAGTACTTTCTTGTTTTTAATACCTTTTAATATGTACAGTAGTCACAGATAAATCCCCCACCTCACATTAAATTACCCCTGATTATATGTTGTACAAAATTGCTTTACAATGTGAAATGGAATTTACATTATGAAATGTCAGTTCCTTCAGTGACCTTCCAAACATTAATGACATAAAGTGGGGTATATGTTTCACAGTTTACCCACCAGTTAACACAGACAGCACAATTCCTGTTTTTTTTTTCTTGGACACATCTTGCAAAGGCATATTTTACTTGTCTATTCTTATACCTTACTGGATTGATACTTTGTAGAATCTCATGTATTCCCAAATTTCCCAATACTGCTTGTCTTTCTGATCCATTATCTCCCAGCACTAGTCTGTGGCTGAAGTCAAAGGTATGGCTGATGATTCTACTCCACTCCTGGACTCTTTTCTGTTACCCAAGCATTATCTGAAACAGTAGAAGACGTTTCACCGTGGAAGTCTCATTAAGGGTGTTTTATTGTCAGAAGATTGAGAAGCAGGGTCCCTTCCAACTTGCTGGCTAAACTTTGTTTCCTCTTTAACCTGCTCTCAATCCAAAATTGCCTTTGATACTCGAGGAAAAATATTCTGAAGAAAACTGGATACATCAGTTTAAATCATACCCTGTTTCTTCTGCATTCCTTGATTGCTGGGATAAATTTGCGTCTGTTCTCTCTGATGTACAGCGAATAGTCATTTTCTAGTAAACCTCTTTGCAGCCCCCAATTTTTAATACTTTTCCCTTCTGCTGCAATGTTGTCAGGAACATCTCTTTCTGTTGGTATGATTGCATCTGCTAATGTAGCAATTGGTTGCTTTTTCATGGACAAGTTTAGAGTACAAACATGTTATGCCTGGTTTACTATGGTATAGTCGAACCAGATCCCATGGAATGATGGGATTGTTGACCCACGTCAGCGAAAATGACAATGTTGAATTCCAACATTGTCGAAATACGGCTCGTCTTTAACTTTGAAACGGGCTTTAACATGGGTCGAGATAGTGGCAAGATTCGTACTTTGACAATGCCGAGTTCAACATTATCACCATTTGGCCTCCGGACTTCGACCCTACGATAGTAAACCATTATGATCTCCTCTTAATTAAGAAATCCTGCCATGGAACACCACTCCAGTCACTTATTTGTCATTTTATAAAATTAATGCAGTCTCTTCCATCCACAGAAAAACTCTTGTTTTTTTATGTCAGCTCTGTCTTCTAGTGCCACTATTTTTGAAACAACTCCTCATCTTGAGAAACTTTGTGCTCAGTCTTTTTTTTTTCACATTTCAGCCTCTGATTTTGCAGTTTTATCATTTTGTATAAGATTCCTTTTTATTTTGCTTTATATATTCCTTGAGTGTTTAAACACTTTTTGAGTGCATTTGACTTTTTTTCACTAAATTATTGGACGTCATCTCTTCTACCAAAGCTGAGACTTTTAACTGCTTTTTGCTGAACAACTGCAATATTCTTTTCTGCCAGAATTTGTCCTTTTCCTTTTCTGGTTGACTTTTTTCTCTTATTTTCTTCAAATTTCTTCTCTGTTAGCATCCATGCAGTGTTATTATTAGTCAGTAACTGGATTTGGATAACCCAAATTGTAATTTTTATTGACTTTTTTTAGTTGCCGTTGTGCCATTGGCTTTGGATAACCCAAATCGTAACTTTTATTGACTTTTTTTTTAGTTGCCATTTTGCGCAGTGGGCGAGCTCGAATCGGTGTACAGCCATCTTGGAAGTCCGTGGTTACTTTTAATGTGTCCATAAGTTTTTTTTTAATTTTATTTATTTTTTTTTTTTTTAGTTTTGGCACATCCTCCTTTTAATTTCTCAGTTTTGCCTTCGTGTTTAACTTGTTCATCATACACTTGCTCAAATTTTGTTTTTAGTTGTAATGTCACTTGCTGTGAACACTTCTACCACTTTAATAAAGTTAGGTCTGATTCTCTTAATAGCTTGCTCCTAATTTCACCATTTCTTGTACCACAAATTGTTCTGCCTGTTATTAGGGAATCCTGCAGCTCACCATATTCTTGATTTTTGGCATTGTTGTTCAGCTTGGTAACATAAACCTTTATTGTCTGCCTGTCTGTTTAGGCTCTTGTGTCCTTGTGAAAAGTGTATGTCTGAAAATGTCCAATTCTTTCTGGTCTGACAATAATTAGTTTTTTTCCCAAGTTCCTGCTAAGTTTGTCTTTCTCCTCATCAAGAAGGGTCAGAGTTAAATGTCTTTATGGATTATTTGCCAGCAAGATGCAAGAATGCTGCTTTTTCTTCTTTAGCCACTGGCATTGTTTAGTTCATTTAAATGTCTGGAGCCAAAGCTTCTGAGTTTTGGTTGAATTTCCGTGTAATGAAAAGTTTTGAGGATGCACTTGTCACGTTTCCGTTGAGAATTGTATTTATTTAGGCCCACTCACAGAAACTCTTGAAAACAAATATATTCAGTTTTGCAGATGTATTTCTTTAGTTCTGACAAACATTTCACCACTTATGGTAGACAGTAGTGCAGGATTTTCAGAGAATTCAGTTTGGATGTAGATCATATGAATGTTAAACCACATATTTCAGCCTCCCAATGTGACAGAAGGCATCAGGAGTGCAAAACGATGCATTTTTTATTTTTATTTCAGTGGCTATCTAAACCTGCTTTTTTCTTTTGCATTTACTTTAATATTGTGTATATATTTTCTTTATCTCTTAATCCAAAAAGGGATGCACAGATATTGTGTATTTTTCATCAAGTGTTTGTTGATTACATCAGTGCTGAAGGCTTGGTTGTCAGACCCTCTGTTTTCAGGTACTGCAAACAGGGCACCGTGAGGACACTTTTCTATGGTAGATCTGCCCTATGTGTTATAACTTTCTAAACTTCCACTAACCATCCATCTTCCAAAGTGATGTTGCATGTTTCTTTTAAGAGGAACAGTCAACTTTTGAAGATTGGTAAAGAGCAAATATCACTCTCATTTAAGAAGGATTAAGTCTTGTGAATTGTAGGGCAAACTTTTCTAGGAATGTGCAGTGCATAACTTTCTTGAAATGCACAAACCTTAGTTGGTACTGTAGGCATAAATGTTATTGTGGGACTAAGAATACTTATCAAGAAGGCCAATGTGGGCCTCGTCCGTATTCTCAGTATCATAAACAACTTAAATTGCAATTCACATTGGTCTGTGCCCTATACAGTTTGTGCTGCAGAGCACTCTAGCTATCTAGCAGAACTAAAAGGCATATAATATGCCCATAGCTAAAATGCATAAAAGGCAAAAAACACAGACTCAAGGCTTTAAGTCTTTGGAATGCAGGGAGCTCCATGATTATGCTTTAAAATATTTTAAGCAGCCCATACCATTGTTTATAGATCCTGTCTAAAGGTAGGAACTAACTTTTTTATAAAAAAATAGTGTTCGCATATGCATCATTAAGCATACAAACACTTTTTTTTTTTTTTTTATATACAAAAAACAAAGGTCGTTGTGCACCCATGCATTAAAAATGCAGTTTGTAAAATATTGCTTCTGAATTCAGAAGACTAGATGTAGTAGACTGTGTTTTTGGCATTAATATTCACAGGAGGGCAGGGAGCAGTTACGTCATTCCGGGTTAAAGCTCTAATCCTGCTAGATAGCATTGGTGGGTGTCGCTCGCCTAATCAGGATACAAAAGACGAGTCTTTGTGGGTTCTTTTCAAGCAGCGTTATTATGTACAAACACATCACGATAGAAGCTGACTGACTTTAACTCTGGTAACTTTTATATATAAACTAGCTATTGCATTCATACATGCTCACTCTCTGGCTGCACTGTCAAAATGGCACTGGGTATAGCACGTGCCTGCTACTTATATGTGCACATTCAGTCCATGATATGCTTCTTAAAGATACAGCACATGCACTCTGTTTACATCCTCCCTCTTTGAGAAATAGATCATGCTATGCTGTGAATCTCATTAGGCATGCAAGTAATAAAGATGGTTCTCTGTCATGCAGTTATACAGAACTAGGTACATATATACAGTTATGTCCATGTCGCTGTGTATTTCACACTGTCTGGAAATACGACCAAATCGTGTGACATAAAACTGAGAATTAGATTTTGCAACTGGAACTGTCTCTGCTGAATGTTCAACCTTGGTAATATCTGGAACATCATCAAGATTGGAAGTAGAGGTTAAAACA
Source organism: Protopterus annectens (assembly GCF_019279795.1). NCBI lineage: Eukaryota > Metazoa > Chordata > Ceratodontiformes > Protopteridae > Protopterus > Protopterus annectens. The sequence goes on along the minus strand of NC_056743.1, from coordinate 777,168,682 downwards.
TGTTCTGGGATGGGACCAGTGTCTGACTTGCTCTGAGATCTGGAGTCTGTATCACAAGAACAATGCTGTGATAATGATTCTTGTACAGGAAGATGTTGTCTGCGATTTCTCCTGTACTCCACACCCTCATATTCTACAAAGTATGATCTTGACTCTGTATATATACCTGTAACTTGACCAATCTAGTTGAAACCTTTCGCCATTTGTATCCTCACTGTCTCTCCTTTCAACAGATTAAGAAATCTGCTTGATTTATTATAACTGAACTTCTGAATAGAATGCTTCTTGAATAATTGGGATTTGATGGTTCTGTTGTTCTTAGCTTTAGGCCTCTATAAACTAGAACTGATAGGCAGCATTGTCCTGGTTTGCCTGATATACAAGTTTTTGAGCAGGCGAGCCAAGTATCTCGTCACAGGGTATATTTTCTGAGATTAACTAAATTCAAAAAGACGTCTGTATTGTCATGCTTTGACCTTTCAAGTAATTGCTTTGCAGTCTCCCTTGCACATTCATCTAATCCATTTGACTGTGGATATTCAGGACTGCTAGTAACATATATAAAAAGTCCCATTCTCTTGCAAATTTCTGAAATAACTGACTAGTAAATTGAGTACTATTGCCAGAAATAACTTTGTGTGGATTACCATGGACTAAAAAATGACGTTTCAACTTGGTAGTAACAGTAGTGGATGTTAGATTAGGTAGTAGATCAACCTCAAACCAGTTTGAATAAGAGTCTACCAATACTAAGTAATGCTGATTGTTCCACTCGAATATATCGGTGGCTGCCGTTTGCCCAAGGTAGTTCAGGAACTTGACTTGGCTAAAGTGGTTCTTTTGCAAATGCGGTTTAGTACTATTGCATACTGATCAAGAAGAAAGTACTTTATCAATATATTTCAGTAATGAAGGCCAGGATACTAGTTCTCTCGTTCTCATCTTAGAAGATGCGGAGCCTGGGTGACCATGATGCAAAATCTGGATATATTCATGTTGTAAGAAAGCAGGAACAACAATTTTAGGACCTTTGAAAAATAATGCCATCTTCCATCAACATCTCATCTCTGTAAGGAAAATAGGTTTACACTTCATGTGGTACACTATTGACAGCCATCCAACATTAATGTAGTGGTTGAGCTTTTGCAAAATCGAATCCGTCATTGTATGATCGCTTATCTCATCAAGTCTAGTGGTAGAGAAATTATTCACTGCCATCACGTGCAAGTCAAAATTCTCTGTGTCAAGCTGTTCCATTGTATTTCTGGACAATCTGAATATGATATCAGCCAGGTAAAGAAGTTTGCCTTTTGTATAGCTCATTTTGAAGTTATACTTTTACAATTTGAGCATCATTCTTTGTAATCTCGCAGGAGCTGAATACATAGGGTTCTTTAGAATGCTAACTAAAGGTTGGTGATCACTTTAAATCTGAATAGCTCGACCATAGATATACTCGTGAAACATTGAACATGCAAATACTATTGCCAAAAGTTCTTTCTCAATTTAAGCATATTTTATTTCAGTTTGGGAAAGTGTTCCAGATGCATAGGCTACTGGTCTGCCTTCTTGAAGAATAACTGTGCCAAGACCAAATTCTGAAGCATCACAGGAAAGAGAGACTGATTTATTGACATTATAGTGTCTTAATGTAGGTGGGAAGGCAATGTTTTCTGCTTGAGGTCTTCAAATGCCTTCTGGTGCTGTTCCAACCAAAACCATGTAACATTTTTGCGCACCAGCTCTCTTAAAGGTACAGTCAACTCATTGAAGTCTGGTATAAACTTGTCTAAATAGTTGACCATGCCTAGAAAATTCTGTAGAACTTGAATGTTATCTGGTGCTGACATCTCAAGAATAGCTGCTTGCTTGGTCTGGTCTGGTCTCAACCAGTGCTGGTAAATAAATGACCTACATATGTGACTTCTGGTAGTCCGAATTTATACTGTAGAGGACTGAGCTTAAAGTTCACTTCACGTGCACGTTCTATAGCTCTTTTTGCATTTGTCATGCTCTGCTTCACCACTGCCTCCAACCAATAAATAATCTCTTATTATGGCACGAGGGTAACCTGAAAAAATTTGCTCCATTGCATGCTGGAAGACTTCACTTGCAGAATTTATTCAAATTGCATCCTTGGGAATCTGTATCTGCCAAACAGGGTACTGAAAGTAGTCAGTAATATAAAAATGTCGTACTCTTGCTCAAACATTCTGCAATTCTGTACAATATTCTGATCAAATACAAGTGGCAAGAGCTTTCAAAATCCATCTGCCATGTTAACACATACCAGTGAAGGGTTTTGCACAGACACACACACACACACACACACACACACGCCAGAAACTTATGCTAGTACTTGTAACTTTGCCCAATAGCACAACAAGCCTCTGAATAACTGAACATTGCGAAAGAAGTCTCTCGGGCTCTATAATACTCTTGAAATTGCTGTACTGCTAAAGTAATTTATCATAGCTTCATAGGTAGGTACTAGGCTATCGGCCCTAGGGCCCATACAAGCCTAGCCAAAAAATGTACCCTGGCTTTCGCCACCCAAGAAAATTATTTTCTTATGCCCCTGTCGGGCAGAGCCACAGAAGTGATTCCCTTCCCATTTCCCATCCAGTCATCAAGATTTTTCTTGCTAATGAGGAGCTCTGTTTGATATAGGTAGTCTGTTCCAGAGTATGGGAAGTCTCTGGGACAGGAATCTATCCCTCCAGCATGTTCTGTTTATTGTGGTGACAAGGTTAAGGTCCCTAAAGCGTGTAGCTCGGAGGGATTGGGATTTCTTTAAGTGGAGCATGTCCAACAGCTCTGGGTTTGACATAGCTTTGTATGTTAGGCAGAGATCGCCCCTGAGTATGCGATATGCGTTGGAGTAAAGCTGTAGTTTTTTGAGACGGTCTGCATAGGGCATCTGTTTGAGGCCAGTAATCCTCTTTGTGAGGTATTTCTGTGGTCTTTCCAGTTGTTGTAGATGTCTTGTGAGGTACATACCAAAAGGGGCATTGTACTCTATAATGGGACTAATGAGTGATGAGTAGAGGGGAACAATGACCTCTTTTTTTTTTTTTTTTTTTTTTTTCTGGATGAGAATCCTTTTTTGATGAGATGAGCCACGTAGAAGGATTTCCTGACCACTGTAGCGATGTGATTATCAAAGGAGAGACTACTGTCCACCTGTGTCCCAAGGTCTCTTATATTTTCGGCATTAAGTAGACTACCAGCTATGTGGTAGTTCATGGGTACATAGTTTTTACCAAAGGGGATGACAATACACTTTTTGGCATTGAGCTTCAGGCCATGGCTTTGACACCAGGTATCTGTCTCAGTGAGGCCCTTTTGTAGTTTGTCCACATCGTTAGGAGTTTCGATTATGGCTCCTAGTTTGCAGTCATCTGCAAACTTTGTTAGCCAAAGACCTTCTGTGTTGGCCTGCACTTCAGAGAAGTAGATACCAAACATCCCTTTAAGAAGCACTTCAAATAACTGCATGGTGCAAATAAACTGGGCAGAAGAAGCTCAGAGTCGGAAACATTTCGAAGTAATTGCACTTTGCGAATAAACAATACACAGCACACTGAAATTTTTCCAAAGTGGCAGTACCTTGCTAGATAATTCTTTACAGTGCAAGAAACACTCTGTAATAGTGGCACTTTGTGAATAGACACACCCAGCACAAGAAACTTTTCAAAATGGCTATACTTTGACTGTACTTCATGAAATAGTTGCATTTTGTGCACACAAAAACTCTTCAGAGTACATGCATAGTAATAAGCACACACTGTAAACACTTTTACACACTTTGAGATACTTCAAATAACTCTAGTTATGTCCTTGATGCAATACAAAGTCGTAGATATGCCAAAAAACATGCAGTCGCCTTGCTTTATTTATGCTTAAAGTGCCCCCTTTCCCCTTATTATACTCGTTTTGCTCATTTAATCTCTTTCTATGCCCATTGTACTTTTCTTGTGCTCGTTTTACTTTAAACATGCCAATTTTGCTTTAAACATATTTGTTTTGCTTTAAACACACTTGTTTTACTTTTCTGATGCTTTTCATCAGATATCTTTAATCTTAAACATTTTGCTTAATTAATGAACCTTTTGTGCCTCCCACTTGTTTAATAATGTGGTTTGTGCCCTTGTAATGCTCCGTTTTATTTTTTTTATAAAATAAGCTGTTCATGCAAGTTTTCATTACCCTTGGCTCTCCTAATTCCTTTTCATGCTCATTTCTTTTAGTTTACCTTCACTGTCAATCTCTGCACCTCATGACTCCGAATATCAATCTCTATAATCCCGGTTCTGACACCATGTCGCTTGTCTAGTCAGGATATAATAGACAAGTCTTCGTGGGTTCTGTTCAAGCAATTTTATTATGTACAAACACATCACGATAGAAGCTTACTGAATTTAACTCTGCTAACTTTGTATACAAACTATTGCATTCATACATGCTCACTCTCTGGCTGCACTCTCAAAATGGTACTGGGTATAGCATGTTCCTGCTACTTATATGTGCACGTTCAGTCCTTGATATACTTCTTAAAGATTACAGCACATGCCCTGCACTCTGTTCTACAGTAAGTAAGTAAGTATAAATTTGTGATGGGATTGACAAACCATTAATTTAGCAGTTTGACAGAAAACTATATCATTAATTTAGCAGTCTGGCAATTAAATCACAAATTTACATTTGCTTACCCCTAATCCAGCAGTATTACAGCAGGAACCTGGAATGACGTAACTGCTTCCTGTGAATATTAATACTGTAAACACGGCTTACTACATTTTCGTCTTGTGCGTTCAGAAGCAATATTTAAAACTTGATGTTTTTAAAGGCTTCAAAATGCACTTTTCTTTTCACACACAAGTGTTCACAAGCATGATGCATTTTGATTTGATTGGTCATTAGGAACAGCTCTTGCGTTTTAAAACGGTGTAGTCAGAAATGTATTTTAGATCTGATGAAGCTCACCGCAAAATTGCTTATCTGTATTTTATTTTGTTATTAAATCTGTTTTTTATCTATCTGCTGTGGACTACTTGGAAGTGATTTGGTTTGCTGCTATTTGTATTTTGCGTTCCAGTGGTTTACTTTCTTCAGGCATCATTTTTATTCACATTTCTGATGTTTAAAGAAGCATTTAATCTAACACTAGAAAAGTTACATCAGTCAGTAGTAATCACAAAATAGCATTGGGAACCAAAGAACAGATTTAAAACACTGACCTCTTCTTTCAGTCTTTTTTTACGTGGTGGCTGAATGAAATGCTTACCTTTTGTTTCACATTTTTCTTTCTTCCTGCTGCTGTCTTGTGGTCTGACTCTGTGTGAAAGCAGTAAGTGCGTTACAGCCTTCAAAGCTGTAAAATAGTTACCACTGCTACACTTTTCTTATAAATATTATTATAGTATATGAAAGCTATTTAAGCACCATGCAGTAAAAATAATTTTGATTGTGTCTCTGCAGTAATAACCCTTTCTGTTGTGTTCTCAACATGAATGTCAAGCTTTACGTTTTGAACTTCACTGTTTAGATAATTTTATGACATTCTTGTCCTGACCCTGCAGCATTCTGGTTATGATTGGAGAAACTATTTTAATCCTATATGTGTTTAGCCTGTGCTTTGACCAATTTGCATTCACAGGACTAATATCAAAGGATAAATAAGCAGATTATGTGTTTCTTAATTGAAAAATAAATAATAATAAAGTATTAAGTCAGAAGCTTAAAATCTATTTCATGGTTAAATGTTAAAAAAATAATAAGCTTCTTTTTTTCAGTAAAATCGGTAATTTTCCTTTTACATCCATAGTAATATATTCCATTTTAAAAAGTTATGAATTGTCATGTTTTTGTTATGTCTGTTCCAAATATGGGTAGCAAGCAAGCTTCATTTACACACCAACACATTGTGTGTGTGTGTGTGTGTGTGTGTGTGTGTGTGTGTGTGTGTGTGTGTGTGTGTGTGTGTGTGTGGTTTTCTGGTGTAGTGTACTCATCTCAAGGGACCATTTACAAGCACAGCTTGCGTGGATAGGATCACATAAGAATGAGTAAAGCATATTTACAGATGCAAGAAAATGCCGAAAAAAAAGTAAATGTACATATTTAGATACTCAAGAATATGCTACAACATGTAGTTCAAGAAGCTGTTTACAATGTAAGAGCATGGGTGGAAAAATGGAATTATGCTTAGAGCTATATGGACAGGATGTAGCCATAATGAATGAGGTGGCTTATGCTACAGGGATTGCAGCATATCATTATATGGAGGGGTATGAAAACATTAGAGAAGGCATGTGAAAATAGTTGCAGGAAAGGATACCATGGGGAGAAGACAGAGAAACGGTGATACAGGCATACACAGGTAAGAGGAGTCGAATAGAGAAGTGTGAGAGCGCTGTAAAGAGAAATATGATGAATGAGAAGGAGTAAGCGGGAAGATGACTGTGATAACGAAGGTTGAAGTTGGGATAAAGGGATGTGAGAGGGCTGCAGGGGTCATGTAATGTGACCTGAGTGAGTGAGTGCATCTGCATTTCATTTGGGGGAAGAGGTATTCTTTGTTCATAGAGACTTCTGAGAAGTGATCTTTGGCTGGTGTAAAAGACATCCCTGGACCCTGTTTTGATGAATCTTTTGTGCATCCACAAAATAAATGGCATCAGCACTACTAGACTAAAGATGTAAATTTTGCTTGCAACATAGATAGGACATGTTGGAGAGACACAGGCTCCCCATGCCTGTGAAGTAGAGTTCCTGCTTATCCCTATTTAAGGGCAACTTGGACCAATTGATGGGTAATCGGAAATTCATCCTTGGTTTGATTCCTGTCTCTCTGATGGACAAAAGCAGTCAATCACCCCCTAAAAATCAAATATAAATCAAATTTGTGAGTCACATTTCGATTACACAGCTAGGTTTTTAAGGCCCCTAGTGGTGGTCTAGACTACACTTATGAACCTATATTGTCTGAAGTCCCAGTAATTTTGGGCATCTCTGATTTGAGAGAGGAACAGAGCCCCATAGTTTAGGTGCAAGGACCGAGAATGCACCCTAAGTGCAGTTTAGTTTTTGGAGGTAGTAAGGTGGGTTGAGACTGAGAGATACCCCCAAGATTATACGTGGGGGTTTTGGCGAAAAGTTTCAGTGAGAGGGGACAATGTCTCAGGAGAAAGGGCTTTGTGAGTTAGTAATCTTAGTAGGAGGTTGTCTCTTAAATGTACTGGGAGCCATTTGAGAAAGTTAGACAATGGTGCTGATTATTGGTGGAGTTAGTAATAAACTGGTAGATTTTGTTAGCAAAGCTTTGGATAGCTTTGACAGAAGAGGTGACAGCTTGTTTGCCCAGAACGGTAGTGCATTGATATTATTTTAGCACGTGTTTTTGAATATGTAGTTTAAAGTTAAGAGATTAGTATAGCCAAATGCCAAGGTATTTGAAGGATGTGGTATTGTTAACATCTTCAATATTAAGGAAGCTGGATGCTTTGGCTCCTCTCTGGTTCTGAAAAGCATTGCTTTTGTTTTATGAGGGATTAAGGATAAGTTTCTGGCCTATTAGCCACTGGGTTGGAGCAGTGTTTATATAGAGTGTGATTTGTTTGACCTGTGGATGACCATGTCATCTGCATAAAGAATTAGAGGTGTCTGAGGAAAGGAAAGATTTATTTTTGTGTTCTGTACTGTCTCCTTAAAAGTATTTTTAGTCTTACCTGTATGTTTATGCACAAAAATACTGAGCTACATAAATGACACCAGAAGTGTCACTTGAGCAGGTTACTTTGCAGGTGAAGATTATACTGTTTAATCTGATAATGTCATTTTCATTCGTTCAACTGATGGGCTCAGATCAGAGACTGATCTGAGACTGCAGCTTCTTCCAAATCATCGGCTCCTAGAACTCTTGAGCTCCTCCTTTTGCCCATATTGCTCCATTAACTTAACGTACCTCTGATCTCTTTTGCCACCTTGAGGTATCGGGCACGGATTCCTAGCTCTTGAGTGATTTTTTTTTTTTTTTTTTGATTTTTCCTTCTTACTAGTGCTTGTGAGTTACTTAAATTTGGTATTTTGCCTTTTTTTTTCCCCCTCTCATTCTTGTATTAATTTTCTTGGCAATCCTTCCTCCCTATTTTAGTGCGAAGTTAGTTTTTGGTCGTACTTTAATTGCCGTTGCTGTTATTCTTTTGTACTCAAGTACTTTTGTTTACCGTTGTTGGTAGTTTCTCTTTTCCATTCCTTTTTCTACTTTAAAAAATTGTCTGCTGGTATAGATAGGTTGTTTTTTCTTGCAGTGTAATTCCATCTCTTCTTCTTGGTCTTTTAACTTAGACCTTACTACTTGCTGTGTCTGCTTTTTGTTGGCAGCAGTCTTACGATGTCAGAAAAACCTTCTGAGTTTAAAAAAGTATATTTCCTGTGGTCATAAGATCCTAAATTTGGATGGCCACAGGGAATGTTTATTGTTTTGGGTCCAGCCCACCTTGATATTGACTGTGATGTCTGCTGTGGTGTGGGTTCCCTTGCCCTCTACGTCTTCCTCTTTAGTGGCTGTGGCTGAGGCTGAAACCCCTTCTGAAAAGTGGACTCCCAAACTAAGGACAAGGAGTCCTGGAAAAGGTCTCCTGATCATTTCTCAACTTCAGCTCCCTCAGTGGAGCCCCTTGCCAAGATTCTGAAAAAGTTGAAGCTGCTTGTTTCTGATCCGACATCTCAAAGGTAAAGTTCTCCACAAATCTGTACCTGCCCACATCAATTGGATCTTATTTCATCCAGGCTCTCCTCTCCATTCTTAGAAGAATCCCCTCAAAGGCATTCTAGGCCTCCTTCTACTACCTCCTCTCTTAGATCTTTCAGAAGCAGATGTGGACAGGATGAAGAGGAAGTTCCTCGGAGCACAGATACAGATGGAGGTTCTCCCAGCTCTGACCCCTTCCGGACCCGAGAGCTGATGACTGCCCACTTCCCCTTTGGTATCTTCTTGTTTGATCTGTCCTTCCGTTTTGGAGCTGTCTGATCCAGGATCCATGGGGGTGTCTACTTTGAATCTGAACATTTTTTCTTCAACTGTGATGGTTCCCCTGAGCTAACTGGCACTGAGTGTTTTGGAGATGGAGGACTCTCTGAGCTGAAGTATTGGTGCCAGATCTGTGTGCTTGGAGTTGACGTTTTGAAGCTTTCGGAGCTGTCTGTTCCCCTTGAAGCCTTGGCACTGGATAACTCTAGTCCATCTCCCTGCTGGTGGGGGGGGGGGGTGGTTCTGATGGGGTTGCAGGAGCTGGTGATCTGAGAAATTTCAGCCTCTGTGCCATCAACTTCTGTTTCACCCAGGTGTTTTGCTTTTGAGGTTGTGGAGCATGTTTCCTGTATGCCTAGAGAGCAGACATCCCTACCCCATCAGATCAGACAACCCTACCTCATACTGTTCTGTGTCCTGAGCCTTGTCCATCTCTTTCACTGGGACAGCCAACTTGAGCAAGGCCCAGCCAGTTAATCAGGGCATTATCTGTTCTGATACTTCCCAGAACACCCCACTGAGGAAGTCCCTCACAAGAGGACATGCAAAAGGAGACACTTAGAATCTCTCACAGAGGACATTGATTTTGATGAGGGTTCCCAGATCACCACCTGACAATGTCTCCCTTTGGAGACATCCTGGAGTACGTGAAACAAAAAGGTAGTTGGTTGTCTGATTACCCCCTCCCAGGAGAAACCTGTGTTCCTGGAGGCTTTTGGGTATGGACCATCTACTTCTTGGGTGACACCCCTGGCTGATGAGCTCATTGAGTTAGTCTCTTAGCAGGTGTTGAGCCAGTACCATAAAGAACCCCCCCCCCCCCAAAGACCATGTGCACTGGAACAAGGAAGTTTCTGTTGATAGCATGCTTGTTACAGAAGCTACAAGAAAGGAACTAGCAGAGCAGAGTTCTTCTGTTCATCCCCTAATAGGGAGTCCAGGGATTTTGACAGATCTGGGAAGCATGTTTATGCTTCGGTGACCTTTGCTGTTAGTTTGCTGAATTATTTTGCATGCACGATTTACAAGACTGCAAAGGGATTTGATCAAGGAGATTACCAAAGCTCTTTATGGGTCCATGTTCTCTGAGGATGGGAATAGAATCTGCTCACAGCTGGCCTCCCTCCAGTCTATCTGAAATGTGTCCATGTGGTTGATCTCCCACGCTGAGGAATGTACCTCACAGGTGGCAAATTCAGGCAGTGTCATTGGGATAGATGCCTGGATGCACTTATGTGATTTTTTTGGAACATTTCAAGTCTTCTTTCTTCAATGCGCCCTTTGAAGGATCGTCTGTTTTTGGCCCCAAGGTTAGGGAGACACTCTCCCCATGTGAACAAGATGGAAGAATCCTGCCTGCCTTGGGTGTACATTTTTCTACTCCTCAAATGGCCTTCTCTAGGAACCAGCGAGGTGGCAGAAAGAAAGAAGTGGTTTAAGAAGTCCCAGGGCCCTTTCCATGATTTATGTGGAGATTGTTCCCCCAGGGACAGAGGGGGCAACTCAAATGGAAGACCCTGTTCTTGAGGTAGAGATGGTTCACAGACCCAGGGATCTAGAGATTCTTTCTCAGGCCCTATCAGCGCTCCTGAAGGGAGGCTTGACTGTCCCTCTGTGGAGGCATTCAGGGGTCATTTTATGCTTGCACCAGAGAGCCTGACTAGCTATCATGCCAAAAAAGTCAGTAGACTTGAAATCAATTTTGGATCTCAGCAAGTTAAATCAGTTCGTTAAGTATACAAAATTTTGGATGGTGACAGTTACAGTCCATTTTGCCTCTGCTGCAAAAGGACGATTGGATGTGCTCGACAGATCTTCAGGATGCGTACCATCACATCAAAATGAACAGGTGCTCCAGGAGTACCTACGCTTCCGGCTGGGAGCTTGTCATTACCAATTCAGAGCACTCCCTTTGGTCTTACCATAGCCCCCAGGGTGTTCACCCAATGTATGGCAGTGGTAGCAGCTCATTTGAGACTGCTGAGATTCTGGATTTTTCAGTATCGAGACAACTGGCTCCTTACTGCCCCAACCAGGCATCAACTAATACAGGCAAGGGACTACTTGCTCCATTTCTGTTCTCATCTGGGGCTTACAGTTAGTCGCAGTAATTTTCAGCTCACCCCAACACAGATTCTGGAGTTCATAAGAGCTCATTTGGACACAGTCACATAGTATCTCTTCCCTCTACTCGAATACCCAGTCTGCAGTCCCATGTAAAGAAAGTGATCCAGAGTTCACATCTTCATGCCTAACTAATCTTAGAGGCTTTGGGTTCCATGGCAGCAGCTATCACCCTTGTTCTGTTGGCCAGGTCCATAAGAGGATCCTTCAGTTATCTCTGGACCACTGAGTTGACATTCTCCAACATCCATTATCCATACCAGTCAAGATCACTCAAGCGTGCAAAAGGTATCTTCTGTGGTGGATTCATTCAGACCATCTCCACGAACACCATCCTTTTGTTCTTTCCCTTCCCCAAGGCCATGGTGACCATAGATTCTTCCCAGCTCGGGTGGAGGGCACTGTTTGGGAAAGGCATGTAGTCCCCCAAAGAGGCCAAGATGCATATCAATGTCTTGGAGATGAGAGGTGTCCTCCTGGTGTTGCAGGCCTTCTTCCAAGATACTCTCCCATCCAGGGCAGTTGTGATTCACAGTCCAATATGCCAGTAATGTACATCAACAAACGAGAGGGAACCAGATCTTACCCTCCTTGTCGAGAAGCTATGAGAGTGTGTTATTGGGGATCTCTTCCATTCGCTTTTTAATAGCAGTGCACATCCCGGGGAAGTCCAGTGTGATTGCAGACAAACTAAGACCCATTCTGATGCCTCACAAACAGTCTCTCAGCATCAGCTTGATGGAGAGAATTATCAGTGAGCCAGCCATGTTGCGATCTATTTGCCTGTCCCCCCTCAAGAAGTATAGCAGGTTCTTTGCCCCGATTCCTCCATCGGGCAGAGATGCTCTAGCTCATGATTGGCCCTGTATGCTTTTACACTCTTGCCTCTAATTCCCAAATTTCTTTGGAAAGCAGTTTGATTGAAGAGCACAGTTATTCTCATTGCCCTCTTGTTTTGGCCTCATCAGATTTGGTTTCTGTTCCTTTGACCTCCTCTTCTACATCCACCGTGGATTCTGGATTCTACTCCAGACTTCCTTTCTCACTCGACAGGCATGAGTCATCCAGGCATAACAGGCCTCAAACTGACTGCATGGTTTGTACAGTTCACCCAATTGCTAGACAGCCCAGGCAGTCTTCCCTGTTCCATCATATGTTGCTACCGTCCCATAAGGCTTTCACTAGAAAGAGGTACAAGAGTGAATAAAGATTTGTCTTCTGGGCCTTTAGCAAAGATCTGGATACTTTCTCGGTGGCTGTACCAGTGATCTTCGATTTTTTTTTTTTAACTAAAAACTTTAATGAAGAAGCTAGTTTTTCAACTATTAGAGTTCAGTTGGCTGGCATTTCTAATTTCCACATGGATGAAAATAACTCTTCTAAATTATACAAGGCCTTTCTCTCAAGGGCGCTTTTTTGCTTAGATCTCCATTAAAACATCCTACTCCCCTTGGGATGTAAACATAATGCTTCAGGTATTAACTCGGTCTCCCTTTAAACCTCAGCCAAAGCTGGTATAAAATTTTTATTACATCAGACAGAAGAGTATCTGAACTCCAGGCTCTGTCTTCAAAGTCTCTTTTTATCTAACTTTTTATGAGAACAGAGTATCTTTGCAAACTAATCCGTCCTTTTTTTTTACCTAAGGTAGTTTCTGAGTCTAATATTAATTAGGTCATTAATCTACTTTTTTTCCCAAATTTTTAAAGGAGAGTACATGATACACTTGTTGGATGTACATAGGCAATTTCAATTCTACCTTCATAGAACCAAAGACTTTTTTAGGAAATCTGACCAGTTTTGTTCCTCTTCTCCTACCTGACTAGGCAATCCAGTATTTAAAGTTACTTTGGCCAAATAGTTGACTGATTTGTAAAACCCAGTTTACCATAGACAAAGGTTAATCTTTGCCAACACCTGTTAAGGCTAGTTCCACAATATCTATGGTGGTTGCTTAAGCTTTTTGATCCAGAATATCTTTAGATGACATTTGTGCAACTGCAGCTTGGGCTAATCCACACACTTTCATTGGCCACTACAAGTTGGGTTTGATTTCTAGGAACAGAGCGGCATTTGGCTCAGCAGTGCTCTGGAATATCCTTCCTTAAGGGCCTCCCATGGTTGTAGTAGCTGGGGATTTTGTCCCATCAATTGAGGAATAAATGAAAATGACAACATCAGATTGAAGAGTTATGTATTCACCATAATATCCTATCTCTGTTGTCTAATTCCATTCTTCCTCAGCTCCCCGCCCTCCTGCCCCCTCCTTTTATGCTTCTGGAGAGATCTGAGACTTTTATAGGCACCTCTGTTCCTTGTTTGAACTCTAGCTTCCCTTTTTCTGTTATACCACTGCTTATTTTTTATTTTATTTTTTTGATTGGTTGTCCTTTTACATCTAGGGGCAGCAGACTTGATCTGAGGTACATTAGGTTGGCAGGGTATTATGGGTAAAGGGAGGAGCTCGAGAGTTCTAGGATCTGATGAACTGGAATAAGCAGCAGAGTCAGAACTGAGTCTTGAGGAAAAATGAAAATGGACAACACAGATGGAACGTTATGGTGAGTACATAACTTTATTTTGTTCTCAGTATTATTAAAAAAATGGTATTTGTCACAATCTCCACAGGGGATCATACCCCATGGTTTAAATATATTAAAAATTGACACATTTATTGATGAGTTTTATTTTTAAATTTGATTCTTTTTTCCTAATGAACTTTGTAATGAATTAAATGTTACGCTTCAAATTTGAATGACTGATACTTAACTGATATCATTTAAGAGATGTAAGCACGTTTTTTCCATCGGTTGTATTCTCAATGTAACTTGTTTGCCAGCTTTCTAACAAATTAGAACCATCTGCATTATTAGCTGCATCACCTCTTGGCACATAGCAGATATGCAGCATGATGTGATGCCTGCTCGAAGCCTTGGAAAAACCTCTTGGCTGCTGTAGTACAGCTAGAGTTACCCGTTAACATGGAGCATGTGAAACATGGAGCATGTAGAAAGTAGAGAAAAGCAGGAAGTTAATGGTAATCTGTTGACTTTTTAGAGCTGTATTATGGTCCACACATCCTACTGAGATCAGATTCCCGAGTTTAGGGAGGAAGACCAGAGGAATGTCCAGAAAGTGAGGAAGTAGCTGAAAGTATATTGGTAATGAAAAATTTGGAGTATATTTCACAACTCGTATGGGGTGAAAAGCAAAAGCATGAAGAGTTAGAAGTAGCTAATTATGGTAGATTCTGTCTGCTTGTGCTCAATACAGAAAATATTGTAAGTGCTGGTATAGTCTGGATCAGTCAGGCTGAAGAAAGCCTTTATAATTATTTTGAATACCTGCATGTTTGGATAAAAAGACTGAATATTTTCAAGTCCTGTTTTGTGGTGGTGGAGCACATTATGCTTATTGAAAATTGTGGAAAGACCACATTTGGAATGATTTCTTTTATTTGCCACAGTTTGGCCAGAAAGCTGTGATTTTTATCTTCCCTTTTAAATAAGTTTGTTTAAATCTCGACAACTGCTAAGACTTTTAGCACTACAACATACTGCAGCAGGAATTTGGAGAGTGGTACATACTGTTTGCTGTTGTACGCAGGGAAAAATCTGTGCTCACTTGTTTGGCTAATATAGCAGGCGTTTAAAAAATTAATTGACTGGTGGCAGGTTAATTTAGAAAGCAGCGATGTGTAACGTAGCAAAACTGTGAGTGCTGCAAGGCTGTGATAAAATCAGGTTGAAATTTGCTTATTATCACTACCACCAGACTTTATGATTTGCCCCTGTCTCCTGAGACCAGAACCTAGTAATTGAGTATAACCAGGGAGCAAAACAGCAGTGCTGGCATTCCCAGGTCACGGAATATGTAATTAAAATTTATTTGAATGATTTGCCAAGCATTACTTTTAGAATTTGGTGGATTATTGGCTGTTTAGTCTCAGATGCTGAGACAGAAAAAGGGGTAAGTTAGCTTCTGATGGATTTTTTTTTAATATCCTTTTTGTACTACTGAATGGTACACAATGATTAAACTGTAACGGCACCACATGTTGCTTATATAGCAGAGGCCCTGGGAGAGAAGCTCCAGAAAAACTGCATTACATACAAAACATAGTAAACGGAGGTATACAAATAATTAACAAGTATACAAAATTTAAACAGCGTGTCATTGATTAAAAGCAGTATCATGTAAATGGCTATGAAACCGGTTTGAAAATGAACATGGCTGAAGGAGAGAAAAGGAGGACTAGTATTGAAAGGTGAGAAAGAATGTTTTAGGATGAGAAGAAGAAGTTGGGAACAAGGAGGAGAATTTTGATCAGTAATTGAGGAGAAAGTGAGGGCAAGGCTTATCATCCAGTTGATCAGTAATTGAGGAGAAAGTGAGGGCAAGGCTTATCCAGTTGTACAAGTACAAATCTAGGTATCTTTTACATATTCTCTTGTTTCTGCCTTAAAAGAGTTGGTGCTTACTCTGTTTCTTAGTGAGTGGATGGCCAGGTAGGAAGAGAACAGAGTCATCAGCTGAGTTGTTACTGTTTGCAAGAGTTAATAACATTTTGTCAGTGGATTTCGGATGTCTACTTGGGTTAAAAAGTTGGAGAATTATTTTCAAACTGGGGCATTTGTCTAGATAATTGCATTTCTGGGAGGTGGCTAATGCCTTAGCTCTAACCATTGAAGTGTTTTTGTTTTTGGGGTAAACAGTGATATCTTATAATGATCATGATTTGTGGCAAATTTTCCGTGTTTTTAATGCACTGTTTCCGGGTGAGAGTTGAGTGGATCGTAGGTTACTCAAGATGATGCCAGCAGCATAAAATAATGTAGGGATGAGAAGGGCTTGAGCAGTACTTTTTTCTATCATTGTCTGTGATGTATTGTTTAACTCTACATAGAGTGTACCTAGCTTTTGGTGGGTGTGTTTTCTCTTGTTTTATGGGATGATCAAATGTTAAGCTTTTGTCAATAGTAACGCCTTGAAACTTATTGGGGCTTAGTAGTGCTATGTTGATGTTAGAGGAAGTGATTTTTGAAATTATTTTGTAGTCAGTTGAATACTTTGGGGTAAATAAGATAAGAAGCAGCTGTGTGTAGCCAGGTCTCTGTAGTGGAGAAAATCTCTTTGGTGAATTGCTTTAATTTTATCTGTGCATTTAGCAGAGCAAATGATTGAGTCATCTGTGTACTGTATGATAGGGTCTTGTTAAGAAGCTATGTGGAGATCATTAATGAATATATTGAACAACAGAGGACTTGAAATACTTGAGGGACACTGGCTGTAATGGGAAGGAATGATGAGATGTCATTTTGGCATTTTACTGCCTGTGGTCTATTTGAGAGGTAGCTAGAGAAGCAAGATGGAGATATTTCATGTTTTCCTAGGCAAGCTATTCTTTGAAGTAATTTCTGGTGGGGTACCATGTCAAAAGCTTTGGATTAATCTAGAAAAAGTGCAGAGGCACAAGTTCCCAGAGTTTTGATATTGGTTAACAGATGTTGTAAAAGTAAGGATTGCTTTACATGCAGTATGAAAAGGACAGGGACTGTGCTGTGTAGGGGAAAGTAGGCATATGTTAATGAGAAAGCTGAGGAGTTGAATACACTTCTCCAGAATTTTTGAAAGTGGAGACAGTATGACTATAGACTTGAAGTTTAAGAGCTCATTTGAGTTAACACTTTTTTATGGAGAGGAAGAACAGAGCACCTTTTACATAAGTTTAGGACATAGCTTTCTGGGATGAATTGGCTGGTTAGGATAGAGACTGGAAAGACTAGGACAGCAGCAACAATTTTTAGATACACAGATGTATGTTATCAAAAGTTGTTGTAACTTTCGGCTTTTCCCGGTTAGGGGTCGCCACAGCGGAACTCCGGTCCGCTAATGATTGGCAGTAGATTTTTACGTACCGAGTTGCCAGCCCTGACGCACAACCTTCAACGAAGGTACGCCCATTCACACATGTCTCCTCACAGAAGACGTTTTAGCTGAGAATCGAACAGGACAACGGCTTACTGTGAGGTGACAATGCTACCGCAGCACCACCACCGCAGAATGTATGTTATCAAAAGTAAGGGTGGTAAATTTTATGGTTAGTAATTACTCTTTTGATTGTAGAAATTGAAACTTTTGGGTGCTAACAAGGCTGGGGAGGAAGCTGTGTCTGCCTATGCCAAGGTTAGATAAAGGTTATTGTTAGGATGAAGAGGGTATTTAATTCACTCGCTATGCTATCAGTTTGGTTAGATAAATTGTGTAGGTTGTATTGGTGTATCAGGTTTTAACAGCTGCTTGATTGAACTCCAGAAACGTTGGGTTTCTTATCATTTGCTACCTGTATATTAATATAGTAGTAAATTAATACAGTGTTTTTATTGGTTTTGATTTGATTTTTGCTACAGTTTTTGAGACCGCATTTATGGACAGCTGTGGTTTCAATTTGTTTCCATTTCTCCAGGCTATGTCTCCCCTTTCATGAGCAACTTAGTACTTTTTGAGTGTCAGGGTGTTGGATTTGATTTATTTCTTTTAGTTCTTATTGGGGATAGTTCATTTAGTATGTTGAGGAAGATTGAGTTGAGCAGAACTGCAGCTTCATCAGGTAGAAGGGTTTCAAGAGGCTGCCACCTGATTTGATTTTAGTGCTGCAATTAATTGGTCCTTACTGCAGGAGGTTATGTTTGTCATGAGCAAGGTTGCACCAGTGTTTTTGATTAGGGTTATGATAATGCCTTGTTGTGAAGATGAGTAGGAGATCACTTAATGCACCAATTAAAAGGAATTTCTTTTGGGGCATTCGAGAGAATCTAATCTAAGGTAGAGGTACTAGTAGAGTTTTTGGTGTACTTTGTTGGAGCTGAAATAAGATTAGTGAAACCATATAGATTAATGGCATTAGGACTGCTACTGGCAATAGTTTACCATTTAATATTCAGGTCTCCTAAAATGATTTTCTCAAGTGAGATGTTGCTTCATGTCCAAGAGAGAAGTTCTTCAGCAGTAACTGTGTTATGTCATGGGGAAAAGTATGTTGCTGTAATACAAATGTTTTTGGGAACATTAATTTGAAAGGATGCTATAATGGCACTGAAGAGTGGGAGTGGGCTTATGAGACCTAGAGTGTTTAAAGTATTCTTGTAGATAATGGTCACCCCACCACATTTTATGGGCTCTGTCCAGTCTTGAAGTGCTGTGGTTTCTTCATGTTTTATTTATTGTTTAAGTTAAATTTCTTTGGCTAATGGTATATTTGGGAAGTGGTGTGCTACTTAGGCATGCACATCAGTGTGTATGTTTACCCCTTGTACTTCTAAGGTTATCTGTGTATAGGTGGAGACAATATGGCTTTGTGGAATTATTTTACTGAGTGGTTGCAAGACTTGAATTAGGATGGCGGTCACCACGTTTTCAAGTGAAACTAGCAGAGAATATGTAGGTGTGTTTAAAATTTTAACTTTGGTTTAAGGAGATTTGTTGATTATGTTGTAGGTATAATACTTTGGAGAAGCAGAGGGGAAGAGACTAGGGGTTATGACTGGGGTGGGTATGAAAAGTTATGTAGAGGTAGGTGGTGGTAAAAATGTAAGGTAGTTAGCAATTGTGAGGGATAGTATTACAATTGTATAGAGTAGTAGCATTATGCAATATGTATTAAATAAGAATAAAACTGAAGAAGCTGAGAGGAAGAGTGAAAATGAGCAGGGGGAAAAATGATGTTAAAACTAGGGAGTAGTTGGAAGGGGTGGGGTAATGTGAAGAAAAGAGACTGTGTGTGTGTGTGTGTGTGTGTGTGTGTGTGTGTGTGTGTGTGTGTATATACATACATGTATATAATGTATGTATTTTCATATGTGTAATATGTATATTAATATATTACACATATATATATGTGTGTGTCTGTGTGTGTGTGTGTATATGTATGTATGTATGTATGTATGTATATATATATATATATATATATATATATATATATATATATATATATATATATAAAATGTGTGTGTGTAATATATAGATATATATATGGGAACACTTTTTATAATCCCGAAATTCTGAAATATCGAATTTCAGAATCCCGAGATTATAAAGCTGGAAAGCTCAAAATTCTGAAACCTCAGAAGCGTGAATTTCAAAATCCTGAAGTCTGGAGATGTTGAGTTAGAGCTTCTGATGTTGCAGTTTGTGAATGGATAGCTGGAAGTTCAGGTAAGTATTTATGTTTAAGGGTTTTGGTTAGGGGCTTTAGTGTGTGTCATTGTGTTTTGTGACTGTGATGTGTGTGTGCGAGGGGAATGTAGCTTGTATGGTGGGTTTTTGTGTGTTTGTCTGTGTAGTGCGACCTTGGAGTTAGTATATTTAAGTAGGGGGGGTATGGGGGGTGCCACCCCCCACATGGGGGGATGCAGGGGGGCTTGCCCTCCTGCTTGTATGTAGTGTAGGTTTGTTTGTTTGTGTGTGTGGGGGAAAGGTGTGTGTATGTGTGTGATGTATGGCTAGTGTAGGATTCGTGATTTTGAAATTCGCCCTTTTGGGGATTCAGGATTTTACAGTAGTGTTAAGATGCATTAAGTAAGGTTTGGAACTTGTGGCAGAAATTCAGCAAAGAATGCTATAGGAGTGACATTACTACGCTGTTGCTAGAAAGCAATGTAAGGGAATAGACTTAATCAGAGATGGAGATGGAGAGGTTGCAGCTGAACTATAGTGGATTACACAAGGGCTGAAGAAAGGAGTGCACAAGTAGAGAGAGAGAGACATAAGTTTTACAAGTAATTTGCCAAGAATACAGCTTCCATGGGACCGGACAATATCCCTGGCTGTGTTCTACATGAATTACAACATGAAATGGCACCACATCTATGTGCTCTGTTCACACCCAGCCTCCCCTCAGACTTTGTCCATACCGAAAGGCACACTGCTACAGTCATCCTTATCCATAAAGGAGAAGCGACTACAGACCCTGGAAATTATCGCCCCATTAGCCTGACTAGTCTGATGTGTAAGGCTATGGAACGCATCATCATGGACATAATTAACAAGGATATAGGGAATCTCCACACTCTAAATTCCATGCAATTTGGTTTTGTGAAAGGTAGATCATGCCTGCTCAACCTGTCTGACTTCTTTGAGTCAGTCACCAGTGTGGTGGATGAAGGTAAGGCAGTTCATACAGCCTGCCTTGATCTGACCAAGGCCTTTGATACCATTCTTCACTCAGGAATTATTGATAAACTCACCAAACTAGGCATCAACCCCTATATCTTCAGGTGGGTTGCAAACTGGCTCACAGATAGATAGAACACACAGTGTAAAAATAGCGGACTCCAAGTCAGACTGCCAACTGGTCACGAGTGGAGTCCCAAAGGGATCTGTCCTAGGTCCTCTCCTGTTTGGCGTTTACTTCTCAGAAGTCCAGGCCAACACGGAGGGATTCTGGCTGACCAAATTCGCAGATGACTACAAGCTGGGAGCCATTATTAACTCCTCAAGTGATGCAGACATCCTACAGAAAGGCCTCACTGAGACCAATGACTGGTGTCAAAACCATGGCCTTAAGCGTAATGGCAAAAAATGCATTGTCATCTCCTTTGGGGAAAAACTCCGTTCACACTAATTACCACATCAATGGGAGCCCACTGAACACTGAAGGCATTATAAGAGATCTGGGGACACAGGTTGACAGCAACCTCTCCGATCACCCCGTTGCCACTGTGGTCAGAAAGTCCTATGTGGCACATCTCATTACCAAGGGTTTTGCATCCAGGAAGAAAGAGATCATCATTTCTCTCTACTGTTCCCAGATTAGACCAGTCAGCGAGTATAATGCCCCATTTGGCATGTACCTCACTAGACCCCTGCAACAGCTGGAGAGGTCACAAAAGTGCCTCATGAAGAGGATCCTAGGCCTTAAACACATGTCCTACATGGGCAGACTCAAAAATCTCCAGCTATTCGCTGTCTCATATCGTCTACTAAGAAGTGATCTCTGCTTGACTTACAAAGCCATGTCTGACCTAGCTCTGTTAGAAATGCTACATCTAAAGAAATCCCAATCCATCCACACCACATGCTCCAGAGATCTCAACCTCATTGCCACAATCAACAGAACATGCTGGAGGGACAGGTTCATAACCCAGAAACTGCCCATGCTGTGGAAAAAACTTCTCATACATGTCAAGCAGAACACCTCACTAGCCCTCTTCAACAGAAATCTTGATGAGTGGATGGGAAATAGAAAGTTCACCCCGGGGATCACTCCAGTGGCTCTACTTGATAGAGGCACTGGGCAGTAACGGCGGGCGGCACAGTGCCAGGGCACGTCTATGGGCTAGGTTTGTAAAGGCCCCAGGGCCATTAGTCTAGTACACACTTATGAACCTATAAATATCAGAACAGAATGTTATTACAGGGAAGAGAAAAATAAGCCAAGCTCAAGTGGAGCAAGTCTGTCAAAACCAAGGCTTATTGTAAGGGAGAAGGCCAAACAAAGCCAAAGTTTACTTTAGGGGAACATCACAGCCTAAACCAGAACACCGGGGAGTTAACAGCAGACTACTTAGAGCAGGATTCAGTATAGAAAATGTGAGTTTGGAGATGAGAAGTAAACAAAGTAAATCAAGCCTTATATCAAGATTACATATTGTTCCCAGCAGCAACTACTTGTGAGACCAGGAGTAGGGCGTCTAAAAGACAGTATGATGGCAACAAAACATCTTTCCATTTCCCCCCTGTACTAAAGCAAAATGTCTTCCTACAGTATAACACATCAGTCACAGGTCAGAACATTTTCAGATTGTGTACTTAAAATGGCAGGTAAGGAACTCATTGTCTCGACCACAGAAGTAACTGCTACTCATTTCATAAATATGAAATGGCATATATTAACTTGGCTAATAAGATGACAGTAAAAAAAAAAAAAAGTTTGTGTTGTCAATTAAGTGAAGCAGGACTGAAAACCGGGTAATTTAACCCTTAAATGTTGTCTTGTGAAATGTTAAAACCCTGTGAACAGTAAAACTGTGCAAGAAATCTAAATGATCACTGTATAACCTCCGTGAAGTGCACATACGTAATCGGCACTGCAAGTTTATTTGTTATAGTGAGGTCTAAGAACACTTGAACTATTAGAAGTTTGATATACTGAGTAAACATCAAATGGACTTTTGATTTATACCCAGCCGTACCAGAAACTAATGAAGCAAAAAACACTATATACACACACACACACACTGCCACTATTGCTTACAAAACACTCACTCTGGAATGCACTGTGAATTGCTGAACATTATGTTAAGACTATTACGTAGTGTTCTACAAAACCATGTCCTGGAAATTCAGTGGCACATTATGCCAACTCTCCTGGTTTTCTGAGTCTCAGAAATGTTAACAATGGGAAGGAAAAACTAAAGAGTGAATATAACTCCTTATTGAAAGCCTATGTGTTTTTTGTGTGTAATTGTAATCAGTTTATTGATTAGTATTGGGTTCTTGGATGCATGCTAAACCTTCAGCCTAAGTGGACATTGAGAAATTTAGCTGTATCACTCCATAGTGATGGAAGATTAATAGTTGTAAAGGCTACTAGAGAAGTACTTTGCTTAATACATAAGGGGAGCATATTCCAGAGATTAGGACATGTTTTGGCTTGAGTACCTGTTGTGCTAGCTGATGTTAAAGTGACTGTAGATTTAGGTCTCTAGGCAGTTATTTGCTTTACTCCTGGTTCTGTTGAAGTGAAAGAGATCAAAATGTGAAGGTTCATTTCAAACTTTGGAAGAGTAAGCGGAGATCTCTCTGCAGGAACCTATACAGGGCACAGTAGATGGCTAGGCCTAACTTTTTCAGAGTAGCTAAATATGCCTAGATATGATTTAATGTTGACGGGAATTGCCGAGGTGTTTCCAGCTAGATAAGATATTTTGTTTGGCAGTTGTTGAAGGGGGCATTATTTTCAGTATCAAGCCCAATAAAGGGTATATAAAGTGGAATCTGACTTTAAAATGGGACTTTACTTTGAACCTTGAAGAGTTACTGCAAAGGATACGTTTTGTAAGGTAGAAGGATTTTTGAACTACAAGACATAGTGAAAGGAGCAAACATTAGTAACATAAGTATCCAGTTTTCTGACAGAGCGTTATTTAGTAATCGGTGGTGATACTGTACTTTCTTAATGTAACTGCTTTCCATATTTTGGTGTTAAGGGTGAGCCCACAATTAAACCCCAGGTATTGGTCTGACACTGTTTGTGCCAAAGTATCGAGAATCAGAAGGGGATTGATAACCACACCACTTTACAATCTTCAGTTAATTTGGTTAGCCATGGTCCTTTTATATCAGCTTTCTTTTCAGGGGCACCACTGGTGGCATTTTTTTCTGACTTTGAGTAAGTAACCAGATTTTAACAGCAGCAAAGGTTCTGTCAGAGGACCAGTTTACTATCAAGTGAATTTATGTATTTGTCATTGTTTTGAAGAGTATAATGCTAGAAATCTATATTGCAGATTATCTTGTGAAACTTTATTTACAGGTTCTGGTGTTGCAGTAAACCATACCATTCGTGCTACTAGCAGCAAAATATTGTCATTATCACTTAGTACACTGTTTGCCTCCAGGCTGGCCACTTTCTGTTCAGTAACTTTATATTTTTAGCAGATTCTCGTTCCCTCAGGTATTGCACTGTATTTCTGGTGTATCAGACTATAGTTTAACTGATGCACTGGTTTTCTGCTAGATGTGCCAAGTAGTAATCATATAGACAAACCCTGTGTGTGTACTTCTGAAGTCCCCCTATCAACCTCCAGAATTAGGCGATTAATTGGGAGTTGACGGTAAAAATGTGCTTCCAGAAGATGTTATAAAAACTCCTCCATGTTAATTTTAGTATCATAAGGAGAACTACTTTGTGGTAGTTACAGAATGTTATTAAAAGTAGATGATTTAATTGGTGACATTTGTTGTAGTATGAGTAGTTTCAAAAGATCTTATGAATGTATATGCTAACCCAATGCCAAAAAAAGAAATGTCATCCTGTGTAGATAGCAGCAGCATTGTGCAAGTGTCTTGAAGTTTGCACAAACCATGTACATGTTGCGCCATTAATCTCTGCTGTCTCAACTCAGGAGAGGCAGAGTAACTCAAATAAGAATAGGGCAGTAGTGCCTCTGTTTTTTAGCAAGAGAGTATCCGTTTTTCTTTGCACAGGCGCTGGTGCTCCTATTTCCAAGCGGGAATGCTAGCATGACTAGAAAAAGAACAGCTATTAGTACAAAACGTTCTACAGCAAGACTGATGAATATAAAATGTAACGTTTTCTTTGCAGATCAAGTGGAGCTCGGGAGCTTTGCAGCTCAAAGATGCTGTGTTTTTTTCAGCACCTTCATTTTGGTTTGATCTTCAGGTGTATCCTATTTTGAGCAAGGTGCATATCTAACGTCCAGTGCTTTCAGACTTAGTCGGCAACTTAGTTTCTCCATCTGGCAGCCTCCCTCTAAATAACCTATTAAAGGGTCACCAACCTGAAAGAAGGATTCCTGAACACAGTGCCCACAAACCATCTACCTGCAGTCCGTTCTACCTCTGCTTAAGGTTAATACCTCAAACCTGCATCTAAATTACATAGTCGGTATCTCACTGTCCTGGGTCTAAAGACACCTCTAGTTTGTCTCTTTTATAGCAGTCTGGCTCTCTCTAAAACACTAAATTAACCTAGCTGCCCTTAGCATTCTATACCTGTACAACCTAAGATAAATTGAAGTCTGACTCCTATCCTGTAACAAATATCCTGCTAGAGTACAACACATATATTATAAACTCAGTCCATACCTAGATACCATTACAGTTAAAAATTCAGCTTAAGACGCTAGTATAAAACAGTACTAGATTAAACTATAATGTATTTCTTTATTTTACACTGACTACTTACCATAGCCTGATACTTGAAGTCAGTATTAGCCCTGCTCCACTCGACCTCACTGCGTTTGGGCTCGCTTTGTGCCCCTCCCTACCCCCAATTTCCACCCACCCCTTACCATAGCCTGATACTTGAAGTCAGTATTAGCCCTGCTCCACTCACCCTCACTGCGTTTGGGCTCGCTTTGCGCCCCTCCCTACCCCCAATTCCCACCCACTCCCATTGTCCACAAATTTATAGGTACAAAACCATACCCCTATAATTACACCCTATCGGTCTTACCATCCTCATTTTTCCCCCTACCTAAACTCCCTATCAGCTCTAAGTATTCTATATCTCCAGCCACTTTACTAGCTTCTTACTGATCATCTCACCTTTGTCTGCTGAGGCTCTTAATAACAAATATTAGCCACCAAAACCCTCTAAACTACTCTTTATTACCCATTCTGCTAGCCTCTTATGTACTCATTATGTATGAAAACCAACAGCTTACTGAGTACCAATTCCCTGCAGGCTACACCACACCCCTAGCTGTAGAATATCCCACCTTTACCTACACAACAAACTATGGGTATAACCCCACATCATTTTCACTACTGCAACATGACAACCCCCGGCACATTGGCACTAAATTCAAACAATGCTACAAATTGTTAAACTCCTAAGGTTCAATACTGAATATCGACTAAGCCTTATACTCAGTGGTGATATACACCCCAACCCAGGCCCATCAACCCCTAATATGTATACCCCTACTACCTGAAACCTAAACCACAAAAATATAAACAGCAGATCAACTAACTCTCTCTCCTGGTATGTCATCTTCACATCAGGAGCATTAATAATAAGATACAAGATCTGCATGCCCTCCTAGCTGTCTACTCCCCAGAGATAATCTGAGACCTGGTTAAAACCCTCCACTGCTGACAGTGTTACCACCTGGGTATAATATACACAGGCTGGACCGTGCTTCCAGGAAAGGGGGCGGAGTAGCTGTACTCTATGTAAATCTGAGCTGAACGTAACCACAGAAGTTATTCAACCACCCTAGATTATAATAACTCTGAAATATTAGCCACCAAGTTGCAACTCAACAAAAATAAAAGCATCAACATCATCTGTATGTATTATCCCCCAGGCAATAATGTAACCACACTTGAAGGCACTCTTCACTGGCTATCGGGTAATTATCCCCAAGAAACCCTAATTCTAGGAGACTTCAGTATTGACTGGGGTTCTTTTTCCACAGAATCCCCACCTACCCACATCAACCTGCATGCATTTACTGAAACCATAAACACCCCTCCCCGACTAGGTAAACCCAACCAAAAATAAAGTATTCTCAGATGGATATTTGTTAACAGTAACCCTCAAATATACACTGCTGGTACCCTCCCTGATGAGCTAAGTGACCACCTCCTCACTTACATAGTTAAACATAAAGCCATTAGTCCTCAACAACCCTTACTCAGAAAGGTAAGAAGCAAAAAAGACCTTGACCCTGACTAGTTCCAATTAGAACTGAGCTCCTGTAACTGGTCTATGCTCAAGTGCCTCCCCTTAGAGGAGGCAGTTACCTATTTTAACAATAAATTTCTCAAAATCCTTGGTCTACATGCACCTGCCCGCTTAAAGCGAACAAAAGAAAAAAACACACCCTGGCTCTCTAAAGAGTCTAGACTAAAAATTACCAGTAGAAATAAACTCTGGACTACATGGCGCAGCACTAAAGACCCCCTTGACCATGTTAAATATCTACATGCTAGGAACGAAACCTAAAAGATTAATCTTACAGGACAAAAAACAGTACTACTGTAAATTTACAGACCGCTAACTAGAACAAACCTCATAAGTTCTAGGCTGGGCTGAACAATCTACTTCATCCTGGAAAAAAATCTATACCTACCCCCGCTGCCACCACTGACAAACCCCCAGAGGAGGTTGCAGATAGTTTTAACCATTTCTTTACCGAAACTATTCAAGCCCTAGCCACCCAGTTACCTCCCAGCTCCCCTGGCCCTAACATTACCACCACTAAAAATCAACTCTCATTTAGCTTCAAACCAAGTGTCTACATCACTTATCCGTAAATTGATCACAACATTAAAACCCACCATGCTCTCTGCTGACCAACTCCCCGCCGAGTACCTGCAAATAGCAGCAGATGCCATTGCCTATCCAATCTCAGTTTTAATCAACCGCACCATATCAGAAACTAACATTCCCACCATATGGAAAACATCCTGGTCCCTCAACTGAATATTCCAATTACAGACCCATAGCAATACTCTCTCCTGTAGCAAAAATCATGGAAAAAAATGTATACACAAACAAATCATGAACCACTTAATCCAAAATCTCCCTCTTAGCTGATACCAAGCATGGTTTTTGTCCACACCATAGCACAACCTCAGCCCTAATAACCTTTACCAATACCATAAACAATAACCGTAACGATAATCTCTCATCCTCTGCCCTCTTCTTGGATCTTTCTAAGGCATTGATATGGTCGATCATCAACTTCTGATTTGTACCCTGCAAAGTTTCTATCTAGATTGCAAAGCCCTTTGTTGGCTCACATCCTATCTTAATAGGAGACAACAGGCTGTCCTCTGGCAGAACAAGCTCTCTAAACTACTACCAAACACCCTTGGAGTACCTCAAGGTTCCATATTAGGACCCCTACTGATTTCCATATTTATTAATGACCTGCCGACCATCATACCAAACGTCAACTGTATCCAATATGCTGATGACTCCACACTAATATGCTCAGCTACATCTTCCACAGACTTGAAGGCTGCTACCCAGTCTACCTTCTATACCACAGAAAACTGGCTGTCCAAGCGCCGGCTTCTATTTAATCCCAAAAAAAAAAAACAAAATGCTCTTATTCTCACCAACCCCAAAGTCTGCTCCCTTCTCCTTTACCATAAATGCAAAAGATGGGACAGTTATCTCACCCCCCCCCATACAAAACTACTGAAGTCCTTATTGACAATAACCTAAAATTTGACCTACATGTGAGGCTTACAAAGCAAAAACATCAATAAAAAACTTGGGTCACTCTAAAGAATTAAGGCCTTCCTTACCCCACCAACTAAGATGGCCGTTGCTCGATCCCACCTTCTTTCTACACTTTTATATGCCTCGCCCCTTCTCTACAACCTAAACAAATCTGAACTCAATAGACTCTCTCAACCTGTTATAATCACATTGCCAGGTTTGCCACAGGCCTGCCATTTAGAACCCACCACTGCATCAACCTCAAACAGCTTGGGTGGCTGGAACTTCCCAATCTAATCCAATATAATCTGCTAATATTGGCTAACAAAATCCTCTAAAAGAGATAATATACCAGCCCTCGAGTATTATCCTCCCCCATAACAATCCAAGGCTACTCCGATCCTCGAATAAACTACAAATTCAGACTGTTAAAATTAACAATGCAGCTGGGAATGCCATCCTCTCAAACTCAGCAGGTAGAGCCTGGAATGTACTTTCTGACGATATTAGTCTGCTCTCCTCCCTAGGCCAATTTAAAGCTAAAATCAAACAACACTTGACATTAAACTGGCTATGCCACTGTAACAAGCCTGGCTAAACGCTCTGTATGATGATTTATCCATTAACTAGCTACTGTTAATTCCTCCTGACTACAAGCAGGGGTAACTGTTATCCTGTAAACCTGTATTTTCATGTTTACCTTTGTATCTGTTTGAACTGTCATATCTGTAACTATGTCTTGTCAGTCATTTAATGTAATTGTATTTATTGGAGCTTATCTCCCCGGGCCTCCGCTGAAAATGGACATCGATCCAGTCGGACTATCCCGGTCAGCAAATGTAAAATAAATAAAATAATGTCCCCCAGCGTATGCTACAGTTTTCTTCGGCTGTCAAATTATTATTTGATTTCAATTATGAATTAGTGGCCTTTCAGTCATGGCTTTTTAAACAATAGTAAGCTTTACAAAAAATAAATGCAAAGTTTAGCAAGACTCCAAAATACAATATGGAGTAGTAAATCATTGTATATGTCTTTCATAGTATAAGAAAGTGTTTCAGTAAGTAGACCTTCCATTTGATTTAGGAAAAGGAAGATTATTTTCTTAAATGATTCTACATTTTGCATTTCATACCCCAGAAGGGCTGAATAAAATGTTTCCAATCTCCCTCAGCATATCCTGAAATGGACTTCTGGCAGTCTGTACTTGAAAAGTGCCCAATGTTGAATGATTACAAAAACTGAAACAAAAACTGAATAAGACATGTAATACACTTTACAATGTGTGCACTTTATAAGAACCAAAACTTGTACTTGCCTTGACCCTACCTAACTCCAGTAGTACTCTGTAGTTGTTGTTTTGTCTTTCGGCTTTTCCCAGTTAGGGGTCGCCACAGTGGAACTCCGGTCCGTTAATGATTGGCAGTAGATTTTTACATGCCGAGTTGCCTGCCCTGACACACAACCTTCGAAGGTACGCCCATTCACGCATGTCTCCACACAGAAGACGCTTTAGCTGAGAATCGAACAGGACAACGTCTTACTGTAAGGCGACAACATTACTGCAGCACCACCACCGCAGTTGTACACATTTCAACACAACTTCACAGCATACTTTTTTACCACTTCAGTACTATTACTTTGTACCACAATCTCATACAATCCTCTCAGTATATTACCTTCCACATGTAGTTCTC
Source organism: Protopterus annectens (assembly GCF_019279795.1). Taxonomy (NCBI): domain Eukaryota; kingdom Metazoa; phylum Chordata; order Ceratodontiformes; family Protopteridae; genus Protopterus; species Protopterus annectens. Next base: position 777,138,903 of record NC_056743.1, on the reverse strand, counting down.
TAACATCTCATTACACCTCTAGATATCCCTTCCACCCCTTTCATGAACTTGCTATACACCGTACTACATCAGTTATACAGCAGCTACACACACATAAAAAAAAAAAAATGGTCTTTTTCTTTGCAGTACAGAACTTGTGTACTTGTAGTGTTTGCTAATAATGATTGTTTTTAATTGTAAACTAAGCTGTTATGTATACTTAAACCGTCTGTAACTGGAGATTTTCTTCTCGGGTCTCCACTGAAAATGGGCTCCTGGCCTAGCTGGACTAATCTGGGTAACATATGTCAATAAATAAAATAAAGTACATAATTTAATACAGAAGTTAAAATATGCATAAATGAGTATAAATTGGGTAACAGAAATAAAAAAATATAAATATTAGTGAATTCCCAACATGGAATCGGGTTGCCACTTCAACAGTGACGCTCATCTGTTACCAATGTTTACACTGCCGGCTAGCCCTGCCATGTTGGCTGTTCCACACCACACACTCACAAGCACGCTCACACTTGTGGCCAATTTTAAAGTGTCTGGTCCATGTACTTTGTGTCTTTGGAATGTGGAGGAAACTGTATCACCCAGAGGAAACACATGCAAACACAGGGAGAACATGCAGACTTCGCACAGAAGGCACCCCTAACTGAGAAACTGGGGAACATCTTGCTGTGAGACCACAACACTCTCCACTGTCCCAGCCTGAGATGTTGACATATAAACAAAAAATAATCCTTGTTTTCCCGCCTTTCTCGACTAGTTTAGACCAGTATACAGGCATTGCTGTATTCTGGGCTGTGGTGTAGTTCCTGTGTTGTCCATTACCTTACTTGGATAGAAGGAAGTTTCTTTGCTCACCAGTGGGAGTGGGGAGCCTTGAGCAGCCTACCTGTCCTTGGGGGAAGTGACCTCAGCACAAGAAGCTGTAGTAATTGGTTGTTTGGGACCATTCCTAGCTCTTTTGTAGTTCACTGCTTAAAATCCGCCTTTGCACGGCTTTGCGAGGTCGTGCGCATAGCGCAGCGCCGGTTAAACAAGGTTAAACTTTTTCTGCCTCCGCCAAGTCTGCTCTTCAATTTTTCCCTTAGAACTGTTTCTACTTGCAATCTAAACAGCCTATACTCTATCTGAAAAGCTCAGCACTTGCTCCTAAAGCATTTTTATACAGGTAAAGCATTCAAAAAGAAAGTACTTCATTCACCTAAATTCTGTTGAGTACACATCTCCCTATAGGTCCTTTCTGACTCAGTTACACAGCAATCCTTTTCACTATTTCTAGCATGTCGAAGGGTCAGTTGCTGGCGTCCTCTCCTGTTCAGCTGGTGAATCTGGGAATCTTGAGGCAATGTTACAATTGCCTCATGTACACAGACAACCCTCTCCTCCTCCCAACAAATACAAATATATGCAAGAGATGCAACTATATAGCCAAACTGGAGGCTGAGCTCTCTCAATTCAGCACTGGCAAGACCAGTCAGGAGGAGAAGGTAACCACGCACACCACAAACCCAGTCTCACATAGAACTATCACAACTGCAAACCAAACACATAAACACACAAAAACATACTACGAGGCGCTGATTAAAAATCTACCAAAACAACAGAGGCCTCCAAAGCAGACACCCAAGCAACCACCACCTCAAGACATAGCACATGCAACACATAGTTCAAAGTCAGTGTGCTAAACAGTCACAGCCCTTAAGGCCAAACAACATGCCAGACACACTTGTAATAGGTGACTCCATAGTCAGACACACTGACGTCCCGCTCACCAGACTGAACAAGGAAAAGGTCACAGTAAGCTGCCTGTCGGGAGCTAGAATCCGCCACATAACACAAGCACTCAGGTCACTCCACAGCAAGTACAAATATGACTCAGTCATTGTACATGCCGGTGTGAACGACCTTAGACGTACCTTCCTGGACTACATGAAAAGAGACATAGAGGAGCTCTCTGATTATGTAGCCCAGGGCGGTATGACCCTGACCCTGAGCAGCATCTTACCCTCACCAAGAATGATGCCACAGTACAAAGACAAAATGATCAGTTTTAACAATTGGCTTAATTACTGGTGTCATTCTAAGGGGATCCAATGTCTGTCTGCTTGGGATGACATGCTTGACAAGCCACGCTGCTTCGCAAGGGAGGGCTTGCACCTGTCACCCCTGGGCTTCCGGATATTGGCCAAGGCTCTTGCCACCCCCATAGTGCCTTTTTTAGGCAAGGCTAAAATGACAAACTTACCTCCCTAGAAAACACAAGTGGAAAAAAAACTAAGGGTAATGCTGCTCAGTGCCAGAAGTCTAAACCTCAAGATGCATGCCCTCGAAGCCCTCCTCAGTATGGAGAACATCGATGTCTGTTCAGTGACTGAAACCTGGTTCAAGGCTCCTGAGAGCACCCCAGCACTATCAGGTTTTACCTCATATCATGCTTTCCAGCCCCAAAACTTGGACCGAACCACAAAAGGAGGGGGAGTATCCATTTTCATCAAAGATACCCACACCTCCAGGTTAGTGGCAACGCACAAAGCATCGGAGACTATCCAGGTGCAACTAACCATAGGCAAAACTGCCTTACAGTTTGTAGCATGCTACAGACCACCCTCTCTCAAACTCAGCAACCCCACACAGCCTTCCTGAAGACACTGGAGAGTATGAATGTCTCTCCAAATACCATAATTTTGGGAGACTTCAACTACCCAAACATAGACTGGGAACATTACTCAAGCCCCAACACCCTAGCCCAAAGGTTCCTAGAATTCATGAACTCAAATGCAATGGAACAACTAGTCACCATTCCCACAAGAGGAGACAATATACTAGACATGATCATCACAAACATGGGGACAAAATGCTCCACACCGGAAGTATATCCCTCTTTGGTAAGATCAGACCATAAATTAATCTCACTGGAAATCCACATCCCGCCCCACCCCTGCACAAAAGACCACAGTGAAGAACTTCTCAAAAGCAAACTTCACACTTCTTAAGACTGAAGTGGTATCCTTCAAGGCCCCTGGGCCAATGGAAACCACAACCCACACTGCTGAATCCTTTGCAAATGCCTTCTATGGGCACCTTCAAGAATGCATGGATCATGCAATCCCAAATAAAACCAAGACCCATTCCCCCAAAGGCAGGCGCCCGGTCTGGTGGACCCCAGCCATAAACAAACTTTACAACAGGAGGAGGAAGCTACTACATGACAGAGCAAAATCCCTAAAAGGGAAGGCATCTCTGATCAGTACTAGCAAAAAACTACGACCACTCATAAAATCATCCAAGGCCAACTTTGAGAGAAAAACGCAAAAGACACAAAAGACAATCACAAGGCCTTCTTTAGCTATGTTAGAAACCTGGGTGGAAACTCCCAGATATGCTCAGAGTTGGTCCAAAATGACACAAAATACACTGAACCCACTGACATTGCCAACATTCTGGCAGACAGGTTCAGTGCAAATTTCTCTTTCCCCTCCCCCCAAAAGGAGAAATAACTATCCCAGCAGAGTGTAGCCTCCCTAACATCTCAGATGCCCAGGTGAGAGCCACCCTCTCTAAAGCTAAAAACACAGCATCAATGGGACCGGATGGTGTCCCGGGCTGTGTGCTACATGAACTCCAAGAGGAACTAAACCCACACATAAGGCTGCTGTTTAATCTTAGCCTTACTACAGGATACATACCCAAAGAGTGGCGTACGGCAACAGTGGTCCCACTTCACAAAGGTGGTGCCTCTACGGACCCTGGAAATTACCGCCCCATAAGCTTGACGAGCCTGGTCTGCAAAGCTATGGAGAGGATCATTATGGAACTCATAAATAAAGACCTTGGGGACCTACAGACATTGGATCCTACTCCATTTGGCTTTGTCAAGGGCAGATCCTGCCTTTTCAACTTGGTCGACATTGGGGACCTACAGACATTGGATCCTACTCAATTTGGCTTTGTCAAGGGCAGATCCTGCCTTTTCAACTTGGTCAACTTTTTTGAAACAGTCACAAAGGCCATTGATGAGGGTTAGGCAGTTCACACAGCCTACCTTGACCTTGCAAAAGCCAAACTCACCAGCTTAAATGTAAACCCATATGTCACAAGATAGGTTGCAAACTGGCTCAAGGACAGAACCCACAGGGTCAGAGTTGCTGGGGCTATGTCAGACTCTAAACCAGTCACAAGCGGTGTCAGGACTCAAGTCCTGGGACCCGTCTTGTTCGGCATTTATTTTTCCGAAGTACAGGCAAACATAGGAAGATTGTGGCTGACAAAGTTCGCAGATGACTGCAAACTGGGCGCCATAGTTGATACTCCAGCGGACACAAACATCCTTCAGAGAGGCCTCATAGAAACGGATAATTGGTGCCAGAGCCATGGCCTTAAGCTGAACGCCAAAAAATGTATAGTCATACCCTTTGGGAAAAACAAGGTACCGACAAATTACCACATTGGCGGTAATCCATTAAGTACGGAAGAGGTAATCCGGGACCTAGGGACCCAGGTTGACAGTAACCTCTCATTTGACACTCACATTGCCAAAGTGGTTAGGAAGACCTTCTATATTGCCCACCTTATCATGAAGGGTTTCACATCTAGATCAAGAGAGGTCATTGTGCCCCTGTACTCTTCTCTCATCAGGCCAATGATTGAGTGCAATGCCCCATTTGGGATGTATCTCACCCGACACCTGCAGCAGTTGGAAAGACCCCAAAAGTTCCTCACCAAGAGGATAAAGGGTCTTAAACATATGTCATATGCTGCCCGACTGAAAAAACTCCAGCTCTATTCAGTCGCATACAGCCTACTCAGAGGTGATCTGTGCCTGACGTACAAGGCCACGTCCAATCCTGAATTAATGGACATGCTCCACCTCAGAAAATCCAAATCCATCAGAGCCACGAGAACAAGTGACTTAAACCTCAACGCAGAAATAAATAGGATGTGCTGGAGGGACAGATTCATAACCCAGAGGCTCCCTACACTTGAACAGAATCCCAGTCCATGTTAGGCAGAGCCCCTCACTGACTCTATTCAAGAGAAATCTCGACGAGTGGATGGGAGATCGTAGGTTTACCCCGGGGGTCATCTCTGTGTCACTACTAGACAGAGGCATAGTAAACTAAACCCTAAAAGGGCGTTGTATTCTCATCCTAAGGGGTGGTGTAAGCCACATACACTCTGGCTAGGCTTATAAATGCCTTAGGGCAGATAGCCTAGTACGAACCTATGAACCTGTAAACTTGTTAAAATGTTAACTAAAAATATAAACGTATAGCTGTAAGTGGTTGCCAACCAGACCAATAAAATGCTGTTATATTTAGAGTAATATATACTAATGTTATATATGCAAATGTATACAAATTGCTATTAAAACACAGATTTATGCTTATGAACAAAAATCTTATGACCCCCCATGAAAAAAATAAGTTTTGCAGCTCTTAATTTTAAAACTCAGACAATGGAAATGTTTTCATTTAAACCTAGGGGGATGTTACATTCAGTTTCAGTTGCCAGAATCTAGCCTAGTTTGTCAACACCCCCCACCAGGGGGGGGAGGGTCGGGGCTAATCTTGTCAATTATAGTGCATTTAAATGCCTTAAAATCTCCCCAGTTCTGTGAGTGTCTGAATAACAAATTGTTTGTACACTTGTTTTTAATATCTAATTTGTGCTTGTAAATTCTCCTTTTTGCATACTTTTCAGTCTTACCTATGTACTCTGGCAACTTGCACATTTTGCAATATAAACAGCCTGTTTTGAACAGCACCTACCACGTTTAAATGTATATTAATTTTGTTGTTGTTGCCCACCAGAATATAATTAGAAAGATTTATCTAGAGCCAAAGGCTTTGAAAAACTTACATTTTATAAAACCCCACAGAATCTGATATTAAAAGAATTATCAGAACAATTGGAGTATATTTAAAATAAACATTCGAGTATTATCAGTGATGCGGGATGAGCCACTTTTTATGTACAAAACATTTCAAAATATGAAAACGTTTTTGAAAAATATATAGGTTCAGGTTCCAGTTCCAACAAAACCATGAAAGGAGCAAAAAAAAATTGGAAATGTGGGAGTTGTAGATGATGCCCAGATGTCTTGGAAGGAGATTCTTTAAACATGGATAACAATACAATTAATCTATATTTAAAGGAAAACTCCATCTTAGAACTCAAAAAAAACATATTTTTTCAGTGTATCTTTGTTTTTGGAGCTATTTTAATACCTCAAAATCATTCAAAGTTCTTCTTTTACAATTTTAATGCATTTCCTCAAAATGGTGGATGATGGGGCCTGCCATGGTAATTCTTCCTTTCATTTTAAGTCCTCTTTATATGACATACTTGTTAAGACATAAGAAAGTGGTGCTGTTTTCTCATGCCGTTAAGATAGAATGGCAGGACTGTGAAGCAATGTCATCTAGACACACCTTCTGTAACAGAGCTACTTCTATGATGACGTTCTTGTTTCACTGTTGAAGTCATCACACTTGGGTTATCTGCCTGCAGGTAGCCTTCAGTCGGCCCGAATACCAGAGTCTTGGGATTTCTGCGTCGGATGCTGTTGCCTCTTCCATGACATCAGGTCGTCAGAGGTATAAAAGATGCAGCCGATGCCATTACATCAGCTTTTCTTGCCAATCGGACCCCAAAGCAGAAGCAGTTCGCAAGTGCCGGTCGGCCGCTACCTGAAATTTCATTATTCGAGTTTCAGACCTGAAGTCTTCTAAAAGCGAAGTACCCCGTCGGGATTTTTTCTTGCTCTATCTAACCGATGGCAGAAAAAAATTAATAATTGTCTCGCCTGTGGAAAGCAAATGCCTCAGAGATTTTCATTTTTACTGCGTCGCCTGTCTAGGCCCAGACTACGACGTTCCTCGCAGTCGGTTTTGTGCCCTGTTGAACGCCCAAACTATTTGTCATCGGGCTATCTTTGTCACCAAATTCTTTTGCTCTCGTTCTCCGTATTTTGAAATGGCTTTGATAAGTCATCCGACTACCAAGCTTCTGAAAAAAACATAGGGATAAATACAGAGACAGACCACATAGGTCCCAAACTGCCGACGACGCTTCGTTAAGCTAGTCACCAGTCGCCGGTACTCAGTGAGGCGCTTTTGCAGCCCCTGATACCCGCTTCTACAGATTCGCAGGTCTCTACTGAGACCCATTTGGAGTCCGGTATGTTGCGAGATGCTTCTTCGACTATGGAACCTGCGGATGTCTCTACCTTGGATGGGTCTGGAGATGCTGTGCAGGCACTGGCTTCTGAGGCTGTATTCAGGCCTTCCGATGTTCATATTAAACTGACTACTTCGTTTCAAACTAAAAATACAGAATTTCTCATACCCAGAGTTTTGCATTACGCCTAGGAAACAGACGACCAAAGTGCATTCTCGGGCCCCCATGCCACAAAAACAAATGCTTAGAATGGCTGAAGACCTTGTTACTTTAATTAGGTGAAGCCAGACTTCCCCCTCTAAAAGTCAAAATTGATTTTACTTCTGATTCTTCAGATCACGAGTCCGATGATTCTGACCCATCTGATTACCAGGACATACTTTATCTACCTATGAGGATTCTGATGCAGAGGATTCCATTCCCTCTGCTTCCCCACCAGAGGATTTTTCTTTTGGTGAAACCCTGCATACCCTCAGAGAGCATTTCCGCTGGGAGTGCCAGGACTACCCTCAGTCCAACAAGAGACTCAGGGAATTTTTAAACTTGCCTCAGCACAGGCCTCCAGCTATCCCTCCTGTTCTGGAAATTGTAGATGTCTTCATGGAATCCAGTCTTACCCCTGATACTTTGCCACCAGCTCCCAGGAAACCTGACAGGTACTACAGAGTACTGGACTCTCACAAATTTATATATAAGAATCCTACTGCGGATCCAGAGACCATTTCCCTGGGACCTAAAGGCATTAAGGCTACTACAGCCAAAAACCCTACCCCTTTGGACAGGGATTCTAGGGCTTTAGACAGATGGAGTAAAAAGGTATACACTTCTGCTACTCTTGCCATCAGGACTTAAAACATGTGAAACTGGCAATTTAATCAGCAGCATATTATGGAACTAATTAAACAAAAAATTATGTTGATTCCTGATTTTGCAGAACATAAAGATTTACAAGAGTTAATGCACTTTGCAAACCAAGTTGGAAAACATACTTTGCAATGTGGTTTTGATGCTTTAGAAGCACCTTGCAGGGCTGCTGTCACTGGGTCTGTTCTTAGAAGGCATGCTTGGCTAAAGGAACAAATCTTACCAGACCATGTCAAAGCAAAATTACTAGATGCTCCATTAAACCAATAACGGTTGCTTGGCACTAAAGTAGAAGTCCTTAAAAAAATGGAGGAAAAGCTAAATCTATACAAACTGTTAAAGATTTCCTACAGGTACAGCCACCTAGATTCAATAGGCATTGGCCTTCAAAAAACTGGTCCTTTCCAGTACCTCCCAGACCTTCTCGGTCCAACCCCGGGGCAGCAGACCACCTTGACTACAGTCTCAGGGTATGCACAGATCTAAACAATGGAGTGCTCCCACCTCAAAACCAGGGAGTAGTAAGCCACCATCCTATGGAAAAAGTTCACAATGACTTGCCTTTCGTCCTTCACAGCCTTGCCCAAGTACTTGCACCTTTAGGAGGAAAACTCACCCTGCATGCAAAAAACTGGGAGTACATTACCCAGGACAGATGGGTCTTGAACATTGTATCCCAGGGATACAGATTCTACTTCCACTGACTGCCAATCCCAAGCAGATTGCCACATCTCTCCCCAAACCAGTGGGCAGAGGCCCAAAAGCAAGTACTTCCTCTTCTCAGGATCAAGGCTATTCGGCCTGTCCCAACAGAACAAAGGGGGCAGGTTTTCTACTCCAGACTGTTTCTGGTACCGAGAAAGGAGAACTCTTGGTGCCCTATCATGGATCTATTCTCAACACCTTCCTGGTGGTGCCAAAATTCAAAATACTTGCTCTCCACCAGCTGCCTCCTACGCTAGCCAAGGACTCTTGGCTAGTCACCCTAGACTTAAAAGAAGCTTATCTGCACATCCCCATAAGGGAGTCTTGCAGGAAATTTCTACCTTTCAGGGCAGGCTCTATGCTCTATCAGTTCTCTGCACTTCCCTTTGGCTTATGTACTGCGCCCATGGTATTCACAAAATGTCTAGCTCCAGCCATTGCATACTGCAGGCAGAGAAAAATTCAAATTTACCCATACTTGGATGATTGCCTGATTCAGGCGGACAGTCAGGAATTGCTACTTCAGCACCTGACATTTGTAAAGAGACTTCTAACTTCGCTGGGGTATACCATCAACAAAAAGAAATCACATCTGGTACCCAGCCAAAAGATTGTATTCCTGGGAGCAAGCTTGAACACAACTTCCCAGATGGCATTCCTCACTCCAGAAAAACAGTTTTATTTGACGAACTACTTCAATCTACTGGCCACCCACCAAACCCAGCTATCTGCAAGAAAAATACTGCAAGCCCTAGGGTTCATGGCCTCTGGCATTGTAGTAATTCCATATACAAGACTGCATATGAGGAAACTTCAGTGGTACTTAAAAAGTCTCTGTTGTCAACATTCTCAGGACTTGGAAACCATGATTCCTATCATTCCTTGCCTAAGGACAGAGTTCCTTTGGTGGGCAGAGGCCTGCTACCACAACAAGGGACTCCCTTTCACTCAACCTCCCACCACCCAAGCCCTGACAACAGATGCATCAGACTATGCATGGGGGGCTCACATGGCAGGCAAATGCATTCAAGACAAATGGAGCCCAAAACAAATGCACCTGTATATCAATCAAAAAGAAATGTTAGCTGTACAGAATGCACTGACAACCTTCAAATACCTTGTACTTCCAGGGCAACTATTGATAAAGACAGACAACACCTTAGTTATGTGGTACATAAACAAGCAGGGGGGAACTCATTCCTACCCACTCTGCAGGTTAGCCATGGCTCTGTGGAACACAGCCTTGAACAGTCAGGTTCACCTGCAAGCTCAATTTCTGCTAGGCAAACTAGATTTCTGCTTAAGTCATCTGCCAGTGAATTGAATGGACCCACATGAGTGGAAACTGGAATCCAAATCATTCAAGCTTCTGATCCACAGGTGGGGAGCACTAGAGGTGGACCTCTTTGCTTCCCCCCGGAAACACCAATTGAGCAAATTTTGCACCAGAACTCCCCACAGCCTTGCATGGAAAGTAGATGCCGTGTCCTTTACGTGGGAAAACCTCTCAATCTATGCCTTTCCCCTCTGCCCTCCTGTCAAAAGTTCTTGTAAAGATCAAACAGGACAAGCCAAGGACAATCCTGATCACACCAGACCAAACAGGACAAGCCAAGGACAATCCTGATCACACCAGACTGGCCACGCCAGCACTGGTACCCACTTTTATGCAGTCTGTCAGTAGTGCCACCATGGCACCTGCCTCAGACCCTCTTCCCTGCTGTCCCCAGCAGGAGGGGCAACTTTGCATCCTCGGCTGCAAACCATGAACCTAGCAGCCTGGCTCATCCCCTGACTACGTCACCAGCAACCATCCGTAAACAGGTGCTGGATGTCATCCTTGAGGTAAGGGAGCCTAGTACTAGGAAATCCTATTCAGAAAAGTGGAAAAGATACTGTTCTTGGAGCCAGTCTCGGGGAAGGCGCAACCGTGCCCAACTTACCTCAAATCCTAAATTACCTGACAGAACTGCTCCGCAAAGGCCTATCCTTCTCTTCAATTAAGATTCATGTCTCTGCCATCTCAGCTCATTACAATATGGAGCCACCCCTCTTCTCTCACTCTCTAGTCAAACAGTTCCTGAGAGGATCCAAAAATCTAAGACCCTCAGGAGAGCTTCCACTCCACCCTGGGTCCTTAACTTTGTACTGGAGAAGCTTACACCCCCCCCCCCCCCTTTGAGTCTGCTGCTACAGCAGAGTTAAAATTCCTCTCTTGGAAAATAGCCTTACTTCTAGCCATCACCTCAACAAGAAGAGTGTCTGAATTGCAAGCGCTTATGGCAGTGCAGCCCTTCATTATCTTCCATGCGGACACGGTTTCCCTCAGGACTAACCCGTCATTTATGCCCAAGGTGGTATCTAGTGTGGTTTTAAACCAATCCATTCATTTACCTACTTTTTTCCCCTAATCCTCAGAATAAAGGGGAAAGAATCCTGCACTCCTTGGATGTACACAGGCAGCTTCGGTTCGAACTTGAGAGGACTAAACCTTTCAGAAAATCTGACCAACTTCTAGTCAGCTTTGCTACAGAGGCAGAGGGCAAGGCCATTTCAAAGCAAACCATTTCCAAATGGATAGCACACTGCATCCATTTCTGCTACAAACACCATGGAAAACCTTCCCCACAGGGGATCAGACCTCATTCCACTAGGGCTACCTCAACCTCTGCAGCATTTCTCAGGGGAGTCCCTACCAGGGACATTCTGGAAGCTGCAACCTGGAGTTCTGTGCACACCTTCACCAAGCATTACCACTTGCCTATCTTTTCTAAATCCAGTGCTGGATTTGTCACAGCAGTCTTAAAAGGCCTGCTAGCCAGTCCTAATACTACTTGACTGTCTCCACCCTTCCTCAGCTTTGGGAATCAACCCAGGTGTGATGACTGCAACAGTGCAACATGAAAAACATAGTACAGTTGTGTACACTTACGATAAATGTAGATGTTCAAATGTATTCACTTTTGCAGTCCTTGTTACTCTCCCTCCAGCCCCTAACTTTTCTATACTTTCTACCTATCCTCTTTTTGGCCATATCTTATGGCACTGGTATTTACTTTTTACTGGAGGTGTTCCACACCATGTAATTGCTTCCTATTTTGGGGGCTCCTGACATCTGGGGAAAGAAAAACTGATGTAATGGTGTCGGCTGCATGTTTTATACCCCTGACGACCTGACGTCATGGAAGAGGTGACAGCATCCGATGCAGAAATCCCAAGACTCTGGTATTCGGGCCGACTGAGGGCTACCTGCAGGCAGATAACCCAAATGTGATGACTGCAACAGTGAATACACTCTAACATGAACTTGAAAGTAGTCTAACTCTCAACCTAAGCACTTAAAAAGCATCCTACAGTCCAGCACTTGCTATGACCTAATAGGAAGCACTAATGTACCCCGACACTTAATTGCCCAGTAGGGCAAGGCTCATTATTCACCCCTCACCAACCAAGCGACTAAGCTCGCCCTACTATTCAGGTATGACCAAAGGGCAATTTCAGGTATACTGTCCAGTCCAGCTGGTGAACCTGGGTATCCTGAGGCAATGTTACAACTGCCTCACGTACACAGACAACCCTCTCCTCCTACCACAAAACATTAACATATGCAAGAGATGCAATTATATAGCTATATTGGAGGCTAAGCTCGCTCCACCCAAGACTGGAACAGGCAGTCATGAGGAGAAGGTTAGCACTTGCACCACACCTTCAGCCTCACATAGACATACTAAACCAGCACTGGCAAAAACTACACAAAATCATACTCGGAGGCTCTAAATAAAAACCTGCAAAAGCATCACAGACCTCCAAAGCAGACGCCCAAAAAACCTACACCTCCCGTCACAAACCAGACAATACATAAAACACAAAATCAGTGTGCCGCACAATCACAGCCCTTAAGGCGAAATAACATACCTAACACACTAGTAATAGGCGACTCTATAGTCAGGCACACTGATGTCCCACTCACTAGGCTGGACAAGGAGAAGGTTACTGTTAGCTGCCTGTCGGGAGCCAGAATCCGCCACATAAAACAAGCACTCGGGTCACTCCAGAACAAGTACAAATATGACTCTGTCATTGTTCATGTTGGTGTGAATGACCTGAGACACGTACCTCCCTGGACTACATGAAAAGAGAGTTGGAAGAGCTCTCTGATCATGTAACCCAGGCAGGTATGACCCTGACCCTGAGTAACATCCTGCCCTCACCAAGAATGATGCTGCAGTATAAAGAAAAAAAATGATCAATTTCAACAATTGGCTAAGCTTCTGGTGTCATTCAAAGGGGATCCAGTGTCTGTCAGCCTGGACGACATGCTCGACAAGCCTCTTTGCTTTGCAAGAGACTGCTTGCACCTGTCACCCCCTAGGCTTTGAATACTGGCCAAGGCTCTTGCTGCCCCCATAGTGCCTTTTTTAGGCAAGGCTCAAAATTCAAACCCACCTCTGTAAACAGCACAAATAAAAAAAATGAGGGTTATGCTACTCAACGCCAGGAGTTTAAATCTCAAAATGTACGCGCTCAAAGCACTCCTCAGTGTGGAGAATGTTGACATCTGCGCAGTAACTGAAACCTGGTTTAAGGCTCTACAGAACACCCCAGCACTACCGGGCTACAACTCGTACGACACATTTTGGCCACAGAACATGGACCGAAACACAAAAGGAGGGGGGGGGTGTATCCATATTCATCAAGGATACCTACACCTCCAGGTTAATGGCACAGCATGATACCTCTGAGATCATCCATGTGCAACTAACATCAGGCAAATCTGCAATGCAAATTGTGGCCTGCTACAGATCACTCTCCATAACCTAGGACCACCACTGCACCTTTCTGGAGACACTGGAAAACATGAAGGTCCTACCAAACACCCTGATATTGGGCGATTTTCAATTACCCTACCGTTAACTAGGAAAACTACTCAAGTACAAACTCCCAGGTCCAGCGCTTCCTGGAATTTATCAACTCAAATGCCCTGGATCAGCTGGTATACTCCTCTACCAGAGGTGAAAACATATTGGACCTGGTCATCACCAACATAGGCGACAGGTGTTCCACACCGGAGGTCAACCTGCCACTGGTTAGATCGGACCATAAACTAATCACTCTGGATGTCCACATCACCACCTCCAACCAAGGAAACCACAGTGAAAAACTTTTCTATAGCAAACTTCACCTTACTTAAGACAGAGGTGGTAAGTTTCACAGCCCCCACGCTAAAGGATAACGGTGTCCAAGATGCAGGAACCTTTACAAATACACTCTGAGCACCTACAAGGATGCATGGATAGTGCCATCCCTAGCAAAACCAAGACTCTGTTCCCTAAGAGAAGGAAACCAGTCTGGTGGCCCCATGCCATAAACAAGGAGGCTATACAATAGAAGGAGGAAACTAGTTCAGAAAAAAAGCAAATCCCAAGAAGGAAAGACATCCCTGATCAGTATCGGTAAGAAACTAAGGTCCTTCATAAAATCCTCCAAGGCTAACTTTGAAAGAAAAATAGCCAAGGATTTGAAAGATAACTACAAAGCTTTCTTTAGCTATGTCAATAATCTAAGTGGCAACTTGCAGATATGCTTTGAGCTAGTGCAAGATAGCACAAAATATACTGAACACACTGATATTGCCAACATCCTGGCAGATTCACTGCAAACTTCACCCCCAAAAGGGTTCACAACAATACCGGAAAAGTGTAGTTTCCCAGAAATCATAGACGCACAGGTGAAAACAGCCCTTTCAAAAGCCAAAAGCACAGCATCAATGGGGCCAGATGGTGCCCCAGGCTGCATCTTGCACGAACTACAGAACGAACTAACCCCCCACCTAAACACACTGTTCAACATCAGCCTCTCCACAGGCTAATGGTGCACAGCAACGGTTATTCCGCTCCACAAAGGAGGCCCCACAACTGACCCTGGTAACTATTGCCCCATAAGCCAGACTGGCCTGGTCTGCAAGGCTGTGGAGCGCATCATCATGGAACTCATTAACAAAGACATTGGGAACCTCCAAACACTTGACCCGACCCAGTTCTGCTTTAAGGGCAGATCATGCCTACTAAACCTGGTTGACTTCTTTGAGACGGTCACCAAAGCCATAGATGAGGGGAAGGTGGTTCACACAGCCTACCTTGACCTCACCAAGGCTTTTGACACCATTCCCCACTCTGGAATTATAGAAAAACTTGCCAGTCTGAACATAAACCACTACGTCACGAGATGGGTTGTCAACTGGCTTACAGACAGAACTGATACGGTAAGAATAGCAGGCTCCAGGTCCGACTCTAAACCAGTCACAAGTGGTGTCCCACAAGGCTCGGTCCTGGGACCCCTACTGTTTGGCATATACTTCTCAGAAGTACAGGCAAACACAGGAGGACAATGGCTAACCAAGTTCGCCGATGACTGCAAACCTGGAGCCATAATTGACTCTCCAGCTGACATGGACATTCTCCAAAAGGGCCTTACTGAGACGGACCTGGTGTCAAAGTCATGGTCTCAAGCTAAATGCCAAAAAACGCATAGTCATCCTGTTTGGGAAAAACAAAACACCCATGAATTACCACATAGGTGGCAGCCCCTTAATACAGAAGAGGTAATAAGAGATCCGAGGACACCGGTAGATAGTAATCTCTCCTTTGACAATTATATTGCCAAAGTAGTTGGGAAATCCTTCTATGTAGCCCATCTAATTACTAAAGGGTTCACATCTAGAAATAGAGGTTATAGTGCCCCTCTACTCGTCACTCATCAGACCCATCATAGAGTACAATGCCCCATTTAGGATGTACCTCACAAGACACTTCCAACAGCTGGAAAGACCACAAAAGTACCTCACAAAGAGGATTACTGGCCTCAAACATATGTCCTGTGCAGCCCGACTGGAAAAACTCCAGCTGTACTCCGTCACATATCGCTTACTCAGAAGTGATCTCTGCCTGACTTACAAAGCCATGTCCAACTCAGAATGGATGGACATGTTCCATCTAAAGAAGTCCAAGTCACTTTTAGTGAGCTAAACCTCGCCACAACAATAAATAGAACATGCTGGAGGGATAGATTCCTGTCACAGAGACTCCCCATGCTTTGGAACAAAATTCCTAACTACATTAGGCAGAGCCCCTCAGCACTCTTCAAGAGAAACCTTGACGAGTGGATGGGTAACAGAAAATACACCCCTGGGATCACTTCATTGGCTCTTCTTGAGAGAGGCTGAGTTAATTAATCAATGGGGCGGCGAAAGCTGACACACTCTGGCTAGGCTTATAAATGCCCTCGGGCAGATAGCCTAGTACCTACCTATGAACATCTACATTTATGGTAAGTTTACACGACTGTACTTTCCCTTGACTGAGCCTCATTTATGAGGCGTGAAAACTTTCACTGCAGTAAATGATCCTTGCTGTATCATAAATAGTAGGACTCAAAATTAAGTCTATCTGCTGCTTCTGAATGCTTTCATTGAGAATTTTTTTTTTTCTCTTTCTACTTACACTAGAGTGTCTTTAAACAAAGTCAATATTGCTTACAGAAAGGTAAAATTGTGTCTAAATAACTTATTGCTGGAAGGGCTCATTGATATAGACACTTAGAATTTTTTTATGTGTGTGGATCAACCTAGAGTCCCGAGCATTTTTGGTATACCCAAGGTCCACAAAAACATTTCAGATACCCCTCTGAGGCCTATTGTATCAGCAGATGGATCAGTTACGGTGCCTTTAGCCAAATATATCGATTGCAAACTGAAGAATTTAGTTTTGAGTAATGACAATGTTTTAAAGGACTCATGGGACTTTTTAAACGAATAGATGACACAACGTTATCTAATACTGTTAGTTTTATCACCCTTGACGTAGCGGATTTATTCACTTGTATTCCTCACGATGTGGGATTAACATGGTTTGAAGAATTTTTGATTAGTAGGAAAAGCCGAAAGAAACAAACTTTTAACTGTAGTAGTGGTGCTGCAGTAGCGTTGTCGCCTCACAGTTAGACGTTGCCCGTTCGATTCTCAGTTAAAGCGTCTTCTGTGTGGCGACACACGTGAATGGGCGTTCCTTCATTGAAGGTTGTGCATTAGGCCCGGCAAGCCAGCACGTAAATATCTACTGCCAATCATTAGCGGACCGGAGTTCCGCTGTGGCGACCCCTAACAGGGAAAAGCCGGAAGACACAGAGTAAGGATATTTCTTTCAGTGTTTTTCGTACATGTTTCATTCTAATGGGTTTAGTTCTCAACATCAATTTCATATTTTTCCAGGGACAATATTATAAACAAACAGAGGGAGTAGCTATAGGGGCACATTGTGCCCAAACATATGCCAACGTTATTCTCCTTTATTGGGAAAATATGTTTGTGTTTAATTCAACTTTCAAAAGACACTGGGAATTTTATGGTGGTTTTTTTTAGATGACATGTTTGTTTTGGAATAGTACCAAAGAAGAATCTTTAGATTATATTTCTAAGACCACCAACTTCCTAAAATTTACATTTAAATTGGATAAAGTAGAATTGAATTATTTGGATGTGAACATACAGAGGGGTATGGGTGGTTTCATATCCAGAATACACGGAAAGCACACATTTTCTAATGCCTACTTACACTATTCTAGTGCCCATCCCCCTCATCAGAAGATAGGGGTGATAAAAGGTCAATTGGTCAGAGCAAGTAGGATGACCTCTGATAGCCATGAATTTTTAAAAGAATTAATTTATTATTGATATGTTCAAAGCAAGGAGTATCCCTCTGATTTACTTGAGATAAAGAAGGAAGTTTTTAATGCCAGGGATTCCAGGTTTGCTCCCATTCTGGGCAATAAAAACTCCTCTACCGTTACTACCAGTCAAGACAGGAATACAATAGTCAACAAAGAGAATTTATACCAATCAGCTTTAACCATAACTTATGATGGTGAAACTAAATTAGTTAAGAAAATTATAGAAAATGAATGGAATAGATTCTCTAGGTTGTCTGATTTGAACGCTATTTTTGACAAGCCATTTAAGTATGTATGCAAAAGGGGGAGGAACATTAAAAATATTTTAGGAGGAGGTAAACAACACCAGAAGGGTGATCCTTTTCTGGTCAAGAAGACAGGTACCTACAAGTGTGGAAGATGCACCCAGTGTAGTAACATTTTCACTGGTGAGTCTATATATTTAAAGAGTAGAAACAAGTACATTTTTACAAAAGGATATGCAAATTGCAATACTTCTGGGGTGGTATATATCGCTCTGTGCAGCTTATGTGATTCCTTCTATATAGGAAAAACAGAGCAAGCTAAAACAAAGAATGTACGAACACTGTTATGAAATTAGAAGGAAAAATGAGAAAAATGCTTTGTACAAACACCACATGGAATGTGAAAATGCAGAATATCAGTTTTTTGTTGTTGAAGTAGTACCTAAAGACCCCAGGGGTGGTCCCTGGGAGACTACCCTTGACTATAGTGAGTTACATTGGCAGCTGGTTTTAGAAGCCAACAATCATCCAGGTCTCAATGATATGGTTTCTTTAAAACCGGTTTTAAAACTTAGAGCTGCAAAATTGTAATTTCACAATAGGTTCACAGTTTCAGGGTACATTGACACAAGGTTTCAGGCATTTTAAACATTTAGGTATTGAGTTCATGTAATTTACACTTTCTCCAGTAGATGGTGCTTTAAGACCATCTTGATAAGTTTATTTAAAAATAAGTTTTATTTGTTTGCTTGTGTCTTTCGGCTTTTCCCGGTTAGGGGTCGCCACAGCGGAACTCCGGTCCGCTAATGATTGGCAGTAGAGTTTACGTGCTGGCTTGCCGGACCTAACGCACAACCTTCAACGAAGGAACGCCCATATAAAAATAAGTTTTATAAATGTGTATTTATTATTTATATAATTATATTTATACAACAATGTATTGGAATCTTACGAATTTATATATATGTTTTTATTTTTTTATGTAATGTATTGTAAGATTTTTAAAATTATTTTAAACAGAGTTTTAGTTGTTTTAGATTGACGTTATGGCAATTAATTGATGTCAGTATCCTATTGGTTATTTCTTGACTGAATATGTTTTTAAATGTTTCATTTTGGGGGTTGTGCTTATCTGATGAAGTTCCTGATAGACGAAAACGTAAAGGGAATCTGGTGTACTACGTTTATGCTGTTTGTTTCATGTGCTCGTGTACGTTTACATTAAACACTTTGTTGGTGGACTTGCCTGTTATCAGTGCCTTTTTGGGTTATTTATTATATGTATTAATTCTTATTATATTAGTAGCTACTGTATGTATCCTGCATAGATCAGCCCATCGTTGTAAATATGTTTTCACTAAATTCAAATTATCTGATTGCCTTTTCTTTCATTTTCTTGTAGACTCCACAAGCTGGTATTGCAAAGATGTGATTCTTTACTTACTCAGTGGGGAATTAATACTCTCTATCTTTTCACTATCTGGTAGGGGAATAGTTGTTGAGTCAGGCATTTTTCCTGATAGCTGATACTGCTGCCCTGCAGGATGTATCCACTCCATCACAGCTACGTTTTTCAGAGTGCTTTTGGAAGGACAGGTCACAAATCAAGCAACTCTTGCCACATAATCCTATCTTCAATGTCCTCTACTTTAGTTCTCATTTTCTGCAACAGGCTTTGCAACAACTAGCCTTCAGTAGGTTTTTTTTTGTATTTTTAATATAAAAGTTGCCCACTGTTAATAATTGTATCCGTTACATTATCAGACATGCCATCCACACAGCTGGGGAAAAGGGGGGGGGGCTTGCACACATGCATGTCTCCCTATCCCCAGGCAGGGATTACCCACAAGCATGCTCCTAAATCCTCTGGAGGAGCAGGAATAAGCAGACTTTTATTATACTTCCTGGACAGGAACAAAATGCCATGAAGTCCTCACCTAATCTAGCCCAACAGCAAAAAGTATATAAACTGTTGGCAACAGAAAACAGTGATAATAAAAAGATGCACATGCTCGACTATCTACACATAATACACAAACAACACTGCAGCTATATACAGAAAATATCCCACATTTTACATGTTCACAGGTGTCCATTTTATGTACTTGCCTGTTTACAAGCAATGATGGACTTCCTACTTCTCATGTCACAAATGACAGGAAAAGTTATTTACATCCAGTCAATACTTTGGTTATTAACGACAGCAACAAAAATAAATCTGCAAACGTGTACATCACAAATGCCAAATCACTGAATCATTCACAAAGTTACATCAGGAAGAAAGCCTGGTCCAGTCTCCACATAAAAAGACTTCCTAGAATAGCCAAATATTTGTAGCTGGGTATATATTTTTCCGGAACCAGAAATATATGCAAATGCATAATATAGCTGCAGACGTTTGTGAAAGTCAGGTTAAAGCTAAGAAAACAACAAGCAAGCAGTGCATCCTAGACAATATGCTCTGACACTTGAATGAAATGGTACAGCCTTGTTGCTGTTCAGGCTCCACTCTGCAGCACAAGTAGCATTTCTGAGCAATCAATGGCCCTTCTCTGCAGAAGAAAAAAAGCTAAAAACAACAATTTCCGTCTTTATTTTTTTCACACATATCAAACCATGTTGACCATTAGTGATTCCACCACACCTCCCTTGGGAGGCTGTAGCCCAAAAGAGCATGGGAGGATGAAAACATAACATTTGTATGCATTTCGTGGCAGTTCACAACATATGCACTCTAACAACCAGCTAGCAGATAAGTAGGACAGCCAAAAAAAGATGACACATTATAGGGAACCAAAACTAAAAGAGGTGGACGACCAAAGGTGAAAATAAATTACGATACCGGAACTGAGTGCACTACCTCACCAGTGGCAGATTGCATATGGGACAGTTCTCTAAGCTTCTAAGCTAAATATAATACTTTTAAGTGGATTTCGTGACTGCTGCTGCCAGGGATCACTATCAGTCCTCACATACACACACACTTCAATAAAAATGACATGCAAAGCAGGGACATGATCGTAGCTCTCAGTATTTTAACAAGTATATAGGGAGAACTTGCTAGTAATACAGAGTTTGCACAGCTAACTTACGGCAGCAACTGAAAAGTAGAACTATGAAGTGGAATTATGAAGCCATTATTGGGCACAATTTTCCTGTGCTGGCACTACCTTTAGACCACTCACCTCTGCTCTGGAAAAGGGCGAGGTTGCAGCTGTACTTTGTTTGCTTTGTTTTTTTTTTTTTTTTTTTTTTTTTTTGTCTTCTGTCTTGTCAAACCATGGCAGTATCTCTGTAGCAGAGTCAGAAACCGGCAACAGACTGAGATGGATGATCTGTCCAAATAAAATGCAGGATCCAGTAGCAATAAAGTCTGCAAATATCAGAAAGACGAAAGGGGATTGCTACTGCTGTGAACCCTGTATTTATTTGGACAGATCAAAGAAAAATTAGATTGGGGGTGGAGGTGTTATGCAAGTGGCGGTTTGCCATGGAATAATCTGATTGGCTGCCACCTTGCAATGCATAGAGAATTGGCTTACTAAGACTACTTCCATACACAGCCGATTTTCTACAAAGTTACATGTGAACATTATGTAACTCCACAATGAAAAGTAAGTTGAGAAAGTAACTGAAAAAGTTCTGGTACTTTTTCAACTTATTTTTTAAAAGTGAAGCTACAATACGCCTGTAAAGTTAGGTGCGCTTGTAGAAGGGACTCTGCTGTAACTGCGTACATTTACTATCGTCTCACAGCATGCTCAGATGTAAGCACAGAGGCACTGTGAGACGGTACTCTGGGTTAATGACTTAAAATAATATATTATTTTAGCTGTAGCGACTGTTGGTTCATCTTCTCTCTTTAGTAGTTGTTAGTGTCCATTTTAGTTAGAGGACATTTTAACCCTTTCTCCCTTTTTAACTCTTGTGTCCATTTAAGTTAGATGACTCTTTCCAAGGTGTGTGTGTGTGTGTGTGTGTGTGTGTGTGTGTGTGTGTGTGTGTGTGTGTGTGTGTACTGTGCTCCTCCTCATCTGTGCATTCTTTCTTTCAGGTAGGTCTCCAAAGCAGGAAGGGAAGCCCTTAGGCTTCAGGAAATGTGGAAAGAAGATACCCCACAGATCACTGATGTGTAAAAACAAATTTTATTTTAAAGGGTCTAATTAAGGCCCCTTTTTCTCAGGCTATATTGCCTGAATATTCAAAATCTGAAAAGTCTGAAAAATTGGACAATCCAAAAAAAACAAGCTTCTTTGGAGCCGATGCAGAAAGTTCTCAAACTTTCGCCCCAAAAGAAACATTGGAGCAGACTACCCAGGTCAGATCAAAGGCGTCTTTGGAGCAGCAAGAACCCTCAGCCCCAAAGTCGACCTTACCCTCTGAATTCAGATTTAGGAGCTGATCACCTTCCTGGAACAAGTCCACTCTCGGCTCCCATTACCCTTTCCAGTCAGATCCAGGTCACCTACCCTCTCTACTCAGTCCACCAGGAGTCTGTCCAATGAAGATGTGGATAGGGTGGTGCAGAGACTATTGACTCTGGTTTTAGCCAGATTATCATCAGATCTGAGCCCAAAGGCAACTGATCAGACACGGCCTTCCCCCTCGGTACCTGCTCCTCCTCCGATCCTTTCCTCGGTTTCGTAGCTGGAAGATTCTGATATCCAGCTTGTGTCTGTATTGGGTCTGGGACTCATAGCTTCCTTGGATCCAGTATCTTTCCTGAGTGCTTCCACCCAGTCGAAACAGGAGACCCATGGGAGCCGACGTTCTCCGGTCGGGTCTGCGAGGCCAGTTCAGATATCACCAGATCCAACCCTGCTTCTGGGTGCCTTAGCACGGGTGAGTTCAGCTCCTATCTTGGCTTTGGTGGTTCTGTTGCCTGTAACAGCTTGTTTGTTGGATCTGGGGAGTTCTTCAGAGCAGGAGCCAGACTGCCTTTGAAGTTATGAGAAGGGTTCTGACTACCTTTCATTCTGACACACAATCTCCATCAGGTGTTCCTCCTAGCTCAGTCCAGGTGTCTTGTCTTCTCACCCACCGTCTCCACAGGTCTGCAGAGACCCTAGGCCTTAGGATGTCCAGCAAGGGACTCTCCCCTCTTCTGAAACCTCCCCAGAATATCCCACTGAGGAGGTCCCTTGGAAGAGGACATGCAAGAGGAAGTATATCGACTCCCCAGAGGAGTCAGTTACATCTAATACCAACTTTGATGAAGTAGAAGGGTCCCCACGGTCACCTCCTGAATATGTCTCTTTTGGAGACATCTTGGAAATCTTAGAGGAGAAAGGTGACTGGCAGTCCACTTCCCCTTTGGCTGAGGAGTTGGTTTACCTGAAGGCCTTTGTGTCTCACCCTTCATCCTCTTGGGTGACCCCTCCTTCCAATGAGCTTATTGAGTTAATCTCGCTGAAGGCTTGGGAGACCCCAGACACCATAGAGCCTACTCCTAGGAGGCCAAATAATACAGCCCCTAAGGACAAGAACATTTTGACCAAAAGATGTAGCAGTTGATGCCATGGTTGTGGCGGCAGCCACTATAAAGATGCTGAGAAAAGCTTTTCTGTCCCTCCTCCTAATAAAGATTACAGGACCATGGATAGGTATGGGAAGTGCGTCTTTTCATCAGCGACCTTTGCCTTGCAGTCACTGAATTATCTGACCCACTTCACTAGATTGCAGAGGGACCTGCTAAAGGAACTGTCAGACTCCTTCCAAGCAGCTGCATCAGCCACAGCTCCTTCCAAGGAGCTGTAGCTGATGAGACAGCAGATAAAGTCAGTGCTCAGCTTGCCACCCTAAATTCAGTCATGAACCCGTCCATGAAGTTTGTGTCATATGCAGCAGATGCAACAGGTAGGGTAGTGGATTCAGGCATCTGTCTCAGGAGATAGGCCTGGATGCACCTTTGCGATTTCGCAAAGCCCTTCAAGTCTTCCTTCATTAACGTCCCCTTTGATGGCTCCTCTCTTTTTGGACCCAAAGTAAAAGAAACACTCACCAAGTGTGAACAGGAAGGTAAGAGATTTTCTGCCATTGGAGTACATTTTTGGACACCTACTAGACCCTTTCCCAATGGTCAAAGAGGTAGTGGGAAGATGTGGTTCAGTAAATCTCACAGGTCTTTCCAAGACGCACAGGGTGAATGTTCCCCTAGAGGCAGAGGGGGCAACACTAATGGAAGACTATGCCCTCACAGCAGGGGAGGCCTGCAAAATCAGGGTTCCAGAGAATTGTTCTTTGGTAGACCCTTCCAGCGCTACTGAAGCATCTGAGGCTGTCCGTGGTCGATTGTCTCTGCACCTTGAAACCTGGCAAAAGATGAATGACAAATGGGTGCAGGACATAATATCCAGAGGATATATCATTCCTTTTTCCTTCCCCTCTCCCGTAAAAAAGTCAGTTCCAGATGTTCCACCCAGAAAAAAAAAGAACAAGCAACATTAAAAATCTAAGAGTTAATAAGAAAGAGTACACCAAGAAGTCCCCACAGACCAGAGAGGATCTGGAACTTACTCAAGATTTGTTTTTAGCTCTAAAGAAAACAGGGGATTGACGACCCATTTTTCCTCAGCAATTTAAACAAGTCTGCAAAAAAAAAAAGGGGGGGGGGGGTGACACTGCAGTCGATACTTCCATTCCTGGAAGAAAATTGGATGTTCTGTATAGACCTTCAGGATGTGTACTACAGCATTCTAATGGAAAGACGATCCAGAAGGTTCTTGTGCTTCCAGCTTAGGAGCTAGTCACTTCCAGTTTCGAGATCTGCCCTTTGGTCTCACTACAGCCCCTCGGGTATTCACCAAGTGTATGAAAGTAGCGACGGCTCACCTGAGATGCACAGGATTCTGCATGTTTCCATATCTGGATAACTGGCTCATAAACACCCTGACCAGGCATCTTCTGCTACAAGCCAGGGACTATACATTTTAACTGTGTTCCTCCCTGGATATTACAGTAAACTATGAAAAATGTGCTCTAGAGCCATCTCAAAGCTTATTCTTCACAGGAGTAGAGATAAACATGACAACACTAGTAGCAAGACTCCCACAAGACAGAGTACATGATCTCCTCCATTATGTAAGACTATTAATCAGGGAGTCACGAGCCCCTGCAAAACTAGTCCTTCACGTGCTGGGAAAAATGGCTACATCAGTTGTACTCATTCCCCTAGCTCACCTTCATATGAGAATACTTC